>NW_018251878.1:19055-60750 GCF_001263595.1 Phalaenopsis equestris | reverse complement strand
TAGAGAAATTTAAAATAAAGGGAAAAGGAGAGAGTAGGAGAGTGCGGGAGTAAGAGTGAAAGAGAATTTGAAGAGATAGGGAGCAAAAAGATAGATACAATGAGTGAAATATAGAGAGGAAATAATGTGAGGGAAGAGAAAGAAAGAGCGGAATGGAGAGAGAATGCCAGAGGGTGCAAGAGAAAGATAGAGAAAAAATTAGAAGGAAGGTTGAGAGATAAAGAGAGCAAGATGGATGAAGAGAGCAAGAAAGAGGTAGAGAAAACTATGAGAGAGATAGTGGAGAGAGATTGACAGATGGAGAGAGGAGAATAGAGACGGAGGGATAGATAGTCACATAAAGCACAAGAGAGATAAAGTATGAGAGAGTGAGAGAGTGAGAATGAATAAAGAGAGAGAAAAGAGAAGGGAAAGGGGAGAGAGGGAAGGGGGAGAAAGAAAGAAACCAAGAGAGAAAGAGAGAAATGAGAGATAGAGAGATGGAGGAAGGATGAACAAATAAAAAAAAGTATAGATCAAAATGAGTGGAAGGGAGAGTAAGGGAGTGAGTAAAAGAGAGATGAGGAGGAAGAGAAATGGAGACATGAAGGTAGGGGAGAGAAAACGAAAGAGAGGGAAGGAGAGGGAGAGAAAGATAAGAATGGAGGGAGTGAGAGAGAAAGAGAAGGAGAGGTACAAACAGAGAGAAGAGAGAGCAAGAAAGATAGTGTAAGAGAAAGGAGAGTAAAGGACAGTTAAAGAAGGAGAGCGAATAGTGAGATGGAGAGAGAGCAAGGTTGAGAAGCAGGAAGGGAGCTAAAGACTGTGAAAAAAGCTAGATGAGATGGAATAATGGAGAGTGACGAAGAAGCAAAGTGAGATAACGAAAAGAGAGGGAAGGAGGGAGAAATATGTTGAGCAACATTATGGAGATCCTGAGATGGAAAGAAAGGAGTAAGCAAGATCAATGGAAAGAGAGATATAAAGTGAAAGGGAGTTTGGGAGTAGAGTTTGGGAGTAAGACAGATCTAGACAGATCTAGAGAGAGAGAGAAAGTAAGAGATTAAAAGGGAGGGAGAGAGAGATTAAGAGCAGGGGGGAGAGTAAGAATGAGGGAGGAAGGGAGAGACATAGAGAATTAAATAATGATAGAGAACAAGCAAGGTAGCGAGAGAGAGAAATAAAGAGAGAGGGAGAGTGAGAACAAGAGTATGGTAAAGAGAGTAAGAGATATGGAGAGAGAGAAAGAGAGGGAATGAGGGAGGTATGGACTGAAAGAGGGAGGGGAAGAAGGAGAGAGGGATGGAAAGAGGGGGATTGTGAGATAGAAAGGGAGGGGGAGTGAGAGAGAGCATGTATGAGGGATAGATAAAGAGAAAGAGTGAGCAAAGTGAGAGAAAAGAGAGAGAGATAGAGTAAGGCAAGGGAGAGCTAAAGAGATGAAGCAAGAGAGTGTAAAAGAGGGAGAGATGAAGAGAGAAAGGAAGGGAGCAAGTGAAAAGAGGGAGAGAGGGATGGAGCAAGAGAGAAGTGTAAGTGAAAGTGAGAAATAATGAGAGAGCAGAGGTGTAGAGAGAGTGTTATAGAGAGAGAAATTGAAAGAGAAAGGTAGGGAGGGAGAGCAACGAAGAGAGTGATGGATAGAGAGAGAGAAATGGCGAGTGAGGAGCGAGTGAGGAAAGAGAAGAGAGACTGACAAAAGAGAGAGAGAGAGATAGAGAGAGCAAGAGAACAAGAAAGAGGGTTAACAAGAGTGAGCGAGAGAACATTATGTGAGATAGATTTGAGAAAGCAAGGTAGAGAAAGGAGGGTCAGAAAAATAATAAGGGAAGGATGCAGATATATTTAGAGAAAAAGAGACAGAAAAGCGCTGAAGAGGGGGAGGGAGACATGGAGAGAGAGAGAGAGAGAGAGATAGAAATAAGCGAGTGAAAGAATAGAGAAATGAGTGAGAGAGAGAGACTGAGAGAAAAGTTGAAATAAAAGAGTGAATAAAAAGGGAGTGAGGGAAGGAGGGATTGCAGAGAGAGAGAAGGAGAGAGAAAGGGGGAAAGAAATGAGATACATGAAGTGTGGGAGGGTGATAATGGGAGATAATGAGAGAAATGGTATTGAGCAAAAGAGAAACAAGATTGAAAAGATAAAGGAAAGGATGGGGAAGGACGAATGGAGGGAATGAGGGAGAGGAAGGGCACAAGAAAGTTAGATTGAGAGAGAGGGAATTAGAAAAGAGCATGAAAGAATGATAGAAAGAAAGATGGAAGGAGAGAGGGAATGAGAGTTTAAGTGAGAAAGGCGCGAGAGCAAGCAATAGAGAGATAACCAGAAAGAGAAGATAGAAAAGCTTTCTATTTTTTTCACTCATCTTTTCTCACTTTCTCTTCTCACTCTTTCTTTCTATCACTCTCTACCTTTTCCTCTCTTTCTTTCTCTCCTCTCTTCTTTTCTCTCTCTCCCTCTCTCTCTCCCCTCTCTCTTCCCCTTTCTCTCTTCTCTTTTTTGTTATCCTTCGCTCTCTTGCTTTCTCTTTCTTTTCCTCTCTATCTCTTTACTCCCTCACCACCTTTCTCGCTTTCCCTTTCTCTCTATCTATCTCTTAATCTCTTTCTTCTCTAACTAGCTCCCTTCTTTCTCATTCTAAATCTCTCTTCCTATCTCTATCTCTTGTTCCCTCCCTTTCTTTCTCGCTCAATCAATCTCTCTCCCTTTCTCTCTATACCTCTCTCTCTTGCTCTCCCCCCCTCCCTCCTCACTTTTCAATCATTCATTCACTCTGTTTCCTTCTTTATCTCTTTGCCTATTCTATCTTTTTCTATTCTGTCACTCTTTGTTACTCAATCTCTCATCTAGCTCTCTCTTTTTATTGCTCTCTGACTCCCTCTCTCCCACTCTCTCTACCACTCTCTCTCCCCTCTCTCCCCTTCTCTCTTACTCTTTTTTTTCTTGTCTCTTTTTGTTATCATTCTCACACTTGCTTGCTCTCTCTTTCCTTCACTATCTCTTTGTTCTCTCACTATCTCTCTTACTCTCCCTTTCTCTCTATCTCTCTCTTGATATTTTTATTCTCTAACTCACTCTATTAATTCTTTTTCTAACTCTCTCTCCCTCTCTCCATCTATTTCTCTCTATCTTCTCGCCCACTCTCTCTCTTACCCTCTCGCTTTCCTTCTCTCCCTTCTTCACACTCACTCTCTCACTTTCTCTGACTCTCTCTCTCTGGCTCTATCTATCTCACTAATCCTTTCTCTCTCGTGCTCTCTCTCTCCCTCCTCTCTTTTCATTCACTCTTTCTCTCTTCTCCCTTTCTCTCTATCTCTCTCTCCCCTCCCTCCTCCCACTATCTCACCCTCCCTCCCTCTCACATATCATTCCTCTCTTTCTCGCTCACTTTCTCTCTCTCTTTTCTCACTCTAGCATACTCTCTCTTATATTTCAGTCAATCTATTCTCTTGTTCCCTTCTATTCTATTGCATACTTTCTCTCTCACACTTTTCCCTCTCACTCCCCCTCTCTCCCCTTTTATATCACTCTCTCTTTGACCTAACCTCTCCCTCTCTCGTTCTCTCTCTGTCACTCTCTTTTCTCTCTCTTCTCTTTACCCTATCTTGGTTGCTCTAATTACTTCTCTATCTCTTTGCTCTCTCTATCCATTTCTATTTTGTCACTCTTCTTTTCTCACTCTCTCTTCTTGCTCTCTCTTTCTATCGGTCTCTGCCTCCCACTCTCTTGCTTTCTCTTACCTATCCTTTTCTCTCTCTCCCTCTCCAAGATTCCTTCCATCCATCCATTTCTACTCTCTATCTCTTTTCTTGCTATAGCTTGCTCTCTCTAATCTTTCACTCTCCTTATTCTCTTGCTCCCTTTTATTCTCTCCCACACTTTTTCTCTCTTGCTCTCTCTCCCCCTCTCTTACCCTCCATATCGCTCTGTTTCTCTGTTTTTTCTCCCTTCTCTTTATCTCCCTCTCTCTTTGGACCACCTCCCCCATTCTTCCATATTTCATATTTTTTGTCATCCCTCTTTCCTTCTCACTCTCTTCCACTTTCTCACACTCTTCCTCTTCCCTTCCCACCACCTCATATTCTCCCTTTCCTTCTATCTCTCTCTTATATCTCTGCTCTCTCTCTCTCTCAACTATACCTCCCTCCCTCCATCACTATCCCTCTCTCTACTCTTTCCTCCCTCTCCTCTCTCTGTATCTTCTCTCTAATCATTCTCTATCCCACTCTCTTGGCTCCCTCCCTTCCTCTCATTTTATCCATTCTTTCACCCTCTCTCTCTCTCTTTCACCCACTATGCGGCCCTCTATTTCTTTTACTCTTACTATATATATATATATTCTAGCTTTATCTCTTCCATGCTTTCTCTATCAATATCCTCCTATCCCCCCTTTTTCATTTGTATTCCTTTATCTCCCCCAATATTTAATATCTCTCTCCCTCACTCTTGCTCTCTCTATATCTCTCTCACACCCTTGCTCATGCTATTTCTCTATATCCTTATCTCACTATATCTAGTCTTTCTCACTCTCTTCACTTTCCCTTGCTCTCTCTCCATGTCTTTCCTCCTCTCCTTTACTCATTCTCTCTCCCACATGCTCTATCTCTGTCTTTCTACCGCTCTCTCTTCCACTCCGTACCTCTACCTCACTCTCCCTTTACACCTTTCCATTTCTCTATATTTCTTTCATTCATTCTCTCTTCCGCTTTCTCAGTCCCTCTCGCTCACTTCTTTCTTATCTCTCTTACTCTGTTGTTCGCTCTCTCTCTTCTTTCTCTCTACTCTGTTGTTCGCTCTCTCTCTTCTTTCTCTCACCCTCTCACTCCATCCCTCTCTCTCCCCTCTTTCTCCCCCTCTTAATCTCTTTTTTATGTTCTCTTTCTTGTTATTTTTTCTCTTACTTGCTCTCTGTTTCCTTCTCTATCTCTTTGCTCTTTTTCCATCTCTCTCACTTCCCTCTCTATCTCTTTTCTCTCTCACCATCTCTTTCTCTCACTTTATCTCTTGCTTCTCAAACTCACACTTTTCTTATTTTTATATCTTCTCTCAAACATTCTCACTTACCCTCCTACCCTCCTTCCCTTTATCCCTCCCTCACTCTCGCTCTCTCACATTCTCTCTCTCTCTCTTTATTTCTCTCACTCACCCTCCCTCTCTCTCCTCCATGCCTTTCCTCTCTCTTGCTCCCTCACTCGTTCTCTCTCTTCTTTTTCTCTCTCTTTAATTATCTCCCCCTCTTATGCCTCCTCTCTCTTTCTCATACTCTCTATTCTCTATCTTCTCCTTTTTTTTTCTTTTTCTTCCTTTTTATCTCTTTGATTTTCTACGTTTTTTCTCCTCAACCTTCCCTTTTGTTTTTTTTCTCAATCACTATTTTCTATCACTCTCTTGCTTTCTTTTTTCTCACTCACTCTCTCTCTCTCTCTTCTCACTCCTTTTATCTCTCTCTTCTCCCCTTTCTCTCTCTCATGCTCTCACTTTTCTCTCTCACTCAGCTTGCCTCTCACTTTTACTCTCCCTCTCTCTATCACTTTCTCTCTTCTACTATATACCTCTCTCCCTTCATCTCTCTCTATTTTTTTCTAACTCTAGGTTTATCAATCTATTCTCCTGCTTCATCTTTTCTCTCCCTCCTTCTCCATCCCGCTCTCTATCTCCTTGTTTCTCTATCTCTCTTATACTCTCTCTCATCTCTCTATCTTTCGATCTCTCTCTCACACTCCTTCCCCTTCTTCCCAATCACTCTTCTCCCTCCCTCCTCACACTTTCTCTCAGTCTCCCCTTCCCTCCCTCTCAATCTTCTCTCTCTACTTTCTCTATCTATCCCCTTCTCCCTCTCTCAATACCTCTCGATCTTCTCTCTTATTCTCTCTCACTCTACCTCCCACACTCTTACATTCTCTCTTAGTCACTCAATTCTCTCTTTCACTATTTATCCCTACTTATCAGTCTCCTTCCTCCACCCTCTATCTCTCTCTCTCTCTTCTTCTCTCCATCCCTAGCTTCCTCTCTTTTCATCTCTTCTCTCTCCCACTCACTTTATATACCTCTATCCCACTTTATCCCCTCTCGTTCTCTCTCTCCCACCCTTTCCCACTTTATCTCTCAATTTAATTGTCTCTCCATTCTCTTATTTATCCCTCTACCAATCTTACTTATGTAGCTCTCTCTTCAATTTAATGCTCTCTTACTGCTTCTTGCTCTCACTCTCTTTCTTTCTCTCTATCTGTCATCAATATATATCTCTTTTTCTCACATGGCATCTTTCTTCTCTTTCTTCTAATTCTCTCTGTTCTACCTCTCGATCATTTTCTCTCTTTCTTAATGTCCATCCTTCTTCTCTCTCTCTCTCTCTCACACACACACACACACACACTCTCTCTCTCTCTCTCTCTCTCTCTTTGTCACTCTGTTTTCATTTCATCTCTCGCCCTCCATCTCCCATTATCTCCCTCTCTGCCTTTCAACTCGCTCTGCCTGCCTCTGTCACACTCCCTCCCTTTCGCTTCCCCTTCCTCTCACTCGTCCCTTCCATCTCTCCTTCCATGTTGCCTTCATCTCTCAATATCTCTCCCTCTTTGCTCTCTTCTCTCACTCTCTTCTTTTTATTTCTCTCTTTCTCTCTAACTATTTCTCTCTCTCCCTCCTTCCGCCCCCTCTCATTTTCTCCCTCTTTCTCTCCCTCTTTCTCTTTCTTTCTTTCTCCCTCTCCCTCTCTGTCTACTTATATATCTTTCTCTCCCTCCTTCTCACTCTCTCTCACTTTCTGTACCTCATAGTCATTCTCTCTATCTCTCTCTCCCTGTTTGTCAATTTATATATCTATCACTCTCACTCTCTTCCCTTGCATTCTCAATATTTCTCTCTTTTTCTCTCCCTCTCTCTCCCACTCTCTCTTCCAAGTTATCTCTCTTGCACTTTCTCTCTCGCTCACTCTTTCACAATCCTTTCTATTTCTTTCTCGATAACTCCCTTCCTCCCTCACTCTCTCACTTCCACTTCCTTGTGCTCTTTCGTTCGCTATTCACCCCTCTCTTCCATTCCCTACCTCTTTGATAAATAGGAGTTAAAGTGAGTTAGGTAAAATAGAAGAATGTATGTTGAAAAGAGGGAGTTTGTGCGAGATATTTCAGGAATAAGATAGCTCAAGAAAGTTATCTCCCTCCTTTTCTCTACTTAACCCTCTAGATACTCTATCATTGTATGTTCTGCCCTCTCTAACTTCCCTCCCTCCCTCTCCCTCTTTCTCTCCTAATCTCTCTCCCAGTCTCTCATACTTCTCTCTATTTCTTGATCTCTCTATCCATCTCTCTCACAATATTTCTTGATATATCTATTTTTTTGCTCTTTCTCCCTCCATCCTTGTCTTTCTCTCACACACTCCCTAACTCATTATCCTGCACTTACTCTCCCTCTCGCTTTCTCTTGCAACCTTTCTTTCTTTCACACACTCTCTCTCACTTGCATTCTCTTCATCTCGCTTCCATCCTCCCTCCTGCCCACCCTCACTCTCTCTCTATTCTCTCTCTTACTCTGTCTCTCTCCCTTCCTCACACTTGCTCTTTCACTCTATTTTCCTCTTCTCCCACTCTCTATTTCCCTTCATTCTCTCGCTCTGTCTTTTTCTCACTTCTCTCACTCTCTCTGTCTCTTTTCTCTCGCTCTCTCTTTTCCCTTCATTCTCTCGCTCTCTCTTTTTCTCATTCTCTGACTTTCTCTCTTTTTCTCTCTTCTCCCATTCTTTGTTTCACTTCATACTCTCTCTCTCTCTCTTTTCATCTCTTAATTGTTCTCTCTCTTCTCTCTTCATCTCAATCACTCTATCTCTCTCACTCTATCTTTCTCATTCTCTCTTTATCTGTTCCTATCCCTTTGATTTTTTCACTCTCTCTCTGCATGGCCTTTTTCCAATCCTTCTCTCTCTCTCCTGTATATTTATCCCTAACTCTTTCTAGCACTCTACCTCTCTCTGGCACTTTCTCTCACTCTTTCTCACTCTCTAACTTTCACTTCAACACTCCCTTGTTCACACTCTCTCCCCCTCTCACATGTTGTCATTCTCATTCTCTATATCTCTATTCACTCTCTTCAATTTCTTGTTTTTCTCTATCTCACTCCTCCTCAATCCCATCCTCCCTCCATCTCAATCTATTTTTAAGGTCTCTCTATTTTTTACTAGCTCTTCTCTCTCTACTCTCTCTCTCCATATTATATTTCTTCTCACTTTCTCCATTTTTATCTCTATTATCACACTCTCCTCCCTCTCTCTCCTACGATCTCACACTAACTCACTATCTCACTTTCTCTCTCCCACTTTCGCTTGTACTCTAATTCTTTCTCACCCACTATCTACCTATCTTATACTCACTCTATCTCTTTCTTATATCTTTTTGCCCCTCCTCTCTCCTCCACTATGCCACCTTTGTCTATCAATTTCTCACTCTCTATCCCTCAAATCTTTTTCTATCTAATTCCAACACTTTGTCTAACCTTTATCATTAACTTTTTTCTTTCATTCCCTCCATCCCACTCACCCCTATCCCTCTCTTTATCTATCTCTCTTGATCTTTTTTTCTATCTCCCATCTTTTTCTTGCTCTCTCCCATGCCCTCTCTCCCTCCTTTGTTATATTATTTCTTTCTCAACATCCCTCTCCCCTTCCTCGCTCATTCTCTATTCTTTCTCCCTCCCTAATCTCTTCTCTCATTTTTTCATTTATCTCTCTTCTCCTTCTCTCCCTCTCACTCTCACTTTTTCTCGAACTCTCTCCATCTCTTTAGCTCTCACTTTCCTATCCTTTTCTTTTCCACTCTTCTCACTTTATCTATCCCTCCACTCCTCCCTTCGCCTTCCTTCCCCCTATGGGAACAAAAAGTTATTAAATTTTCTCCCATTATCATCTCTAGGCGAGATCTTCTCCATTGCTTCACTGACTTACATAAGCTATCCTCTTTCTCTCACTCTCCCTCTCTCTCTCTCTCAATCTATCTCTTGCTCTATACCCCCTTCAACCTCTATCTCTAAATCTCTCTCTAGAAAAGTTATATCAAGCGTGAAAGAGATAGGCAATATAAAGAAGTGAGATCAAGTGAGTGAGCGAGCGTGGGAGATAGTGAGAGTAAAGTGAGTAAGAAAGGGAGAGAGCAAGAAACAAAGGGAGGGACATGAGAGGGTGCTTGTGAGGGATGGAGGGAGGGTTGGAAGGAAGGAGAGATATAAAAAGAATGAAAAGACATAGAGTGAGAAATGAGGGAGGGGGAGGGAGAGGGAGTGGGAGAGATGGATGAACAAATAGCAAGAAGATAGAGAAGAGTTACTTAAAAGAGAGGAGATAAAAAAAGAAAGACTTAATGAGAGGGCATGTGTCTGGAGGTAAAGAGAGAGGTGAGTGAGGGAGGAGAAAGGAACGAGGGGGAGAGAGCGAGAGAGAAAAGAGAGGAAATAAAAATGAGAGAAAAGAGAGGAAAACAAAGGAAGACATGAGAGTGAGGAAGTTGTTTAAGATGGAAGGAGGGAGGGAGGGAGTGAGGTAATAATGGAAGACAAATGAGTCAAAGTTAGTGAGAGGGAGAGAGGAAGAGACAGAAAGGAGATGAAGGGAGAGAGGAAGGGAGGGAGGGATGGAGAAAGAGAGAAGGAGGGAGAAAAGGTGAGTAAGAAAGAAAGAGTGAGAAAGTGAGAGAGTGTTAGTAAAGCAAAGAGAGTGAGAGAGTAAAGGTGAGAGAGAGAAGAGAGAGCAACTAAAGAGAATGAAGGCAAAGAGAGCAGTGAGTGACATATAGAAAGGAAGAATGAGATGAGAGAGATCATGAGAGAGAAAGAGGGAGAGGGAGAAGAGATAGAGGGATCGATAGTAAGAATGAGTAAAAGAAGATGAAATAGATAAGAAAGCTAGAGGAATAATATGTAGGAGAGGGACAGAAAACTACACGAGACAAAGAGATAGTAGAGTGTGAAAGAGATAAGGAATGACAAAAGAGGGATATAGAGAAAGGAAGAGAGAGATGGGCATTAAAAAAGAGCAAGAGAAGGCGAGAGAAGAATGAAGAGTAAGTGTGAGTGAGAGACAAAGAGAGATGAGTAAGAGAGACTAAGGGAAGAAAGAGAGATAGAGCGAGAGAGAATAAGAGAGAGAGAGAGGAAGTGCGAGGATAAAGAGAGAAAGATCAAAAGAGGAATAGAGAGAGATTGGGAGTGAAGAGAGGGAGGGAATGATATCAAAGATGTTAGGAGAGAAACAAAGAGGTGGAGAATATGAGAAGAGATAATGAGTAATAGAGAGAGAGAGAAAGAGAGGGAGAGATAAAGGGAATGATAGCATTGGATATAAAAGAAACATAAGGAAATTAGAGATGAGTGAGTGTCTGAAGAGAGTGAGATAGAGAGAGAAATGGTGAAAGAGAGAAAGAGGGAAGGTGGTAGTAAGAGAGAGTGGATGGGGGAGATAAAAATAGAGAAATGGGATGAGAGGGAGATAGAGAGATATATACATAGAAAAAAGTGGGATGGAATGAGATCTAGGTAGAGGTATGGATTGGGAGGGGGGGGGGGCGAAGGTTGAGGTATGGATTCGGAGGGAGGGAGGGAGAGAGTGAAGGATGAAGAGTGGTAGAGAGAACAAAAGAAAGAGGGAGAGTGGAAGAGTGAGGGTGGATTGAGTGAGAGTGAGGGAACGAGAGTGCAAGATAGGGGCGTTGTGGGGAAGAAAGAGAACAAAGATAGAAAGAGTCATAGAGACCAGGACAGGGAAGAAAAGAGAGCAGAAAAGAGAGCAAGAAAAATAGAATAGTGAGATAAAAAGAGAATGAGAAGAAAGGGGGAGAGCGATAAAAATTTATTGAGGCGAGAGAGAGAAGGGTAGAGAAAGGTAAGTAAATGAAAGTGTGATATGCGATGATAAGATGAAAATAGGAAGAGAGGGAGGTAGGATGGAAGGGACAAATTGAGAAGAAAAACATGAGGTTGATAAAGCTAGGGAGAGATAGCGAGAAAGAAAGATATGAAGTTGAAAAAGGAAGATAGAAAGAGTGAGAGAGAAAAAGATGAAGGGAGAGAGTAAGAGAAAGAGAGTGGGTGAGAGAGAGGAAAGAGATGTGAGAGAGAGGGAGAGAGGGTGGGATAAAGAGAGCGAGATAGAGTAAGTGAGAGAGAGAGAATGAGAGAGAGAAAGAAAAGAAAGAGCAAAAAAGTAGAGAGAGTGAGAAAATAGAGAGAGTAAGCTGGGATGAGAAAAAGGCAAAGAGAGAAATGAAAGAGGAGAGACATAGAGAGTGAGAGAGTGCGGAAGAGGGTGAGAGGGAGAGAAATTAGAGAAATAGATGGAGAGGTAGAGTGAGATTGATTTAGCATGAGAGAGAGAGAGTAATAGAAAGAAGGATATATAATAAGAGAGAGACCACTAGGGAGGGAAGGTCGGAGAGGGAGAGAAAGAGGGAGAGAGGAGAGAGAGTAAGAGAGAAGGGGAGGGAGAGTGACAAAGAACTAAGAAAAGTAGGAAGAGAGGGAGCATGAGTGTACGTGAGAGGGAGGAACATAAAGTGAGAGAGAGTGATGGAGCAAAGCAATAGATATGGGAAGATAGATTGCAAAGGAAACAGAATGAAAGAATAGGTATAAATAGAAAAGAGAGTAAGAGAGAGACAAGGAGAGAGAGGGAGGATGGGCAAGGGAGAGAGAGACAAAAAGGATGGAAACAAGAGTAAGAGAAGGAAGTGAGAGAATAAATAGCATTAGAAAGAGAATGAGAGAGGGGGAGAAAGAGAAAGAGAAAGGATGGAAAAAGATAGAGAGAGGGAGGGATAAGGAAGGAGAGAGATGAAAGTAGAGGCCAGAAGAGAAGAGCAAGAGAGTTAAGGCAGGTAGGGAGGTAGGGGAGTGAAAGAGGGAGGGAGAGTAGAAGAGGGCAGAAGAGAAAGGGCCATGAAGAGAGATAAAAGATATTTAGTGAGTTTGAAAGAGAAAGGCAATAGAAGCGAGAGAAATCGAGTGAGTGAGTGTGGGAGATGGCAAAAATAAAGTGAGTGAGAAGGGGGGAGCACGAAACGAAGGGAGGGACATGAGAGAGTGCATGTGAGGGATGGAGGGAGAGTGGGAGACAAGGAGAGAGATAAAGAGAATGAAGGGATGTAGAGTGAGAGGGGAGGGAGGGAGAGGGAGTGGGGGAGATGGATATATTGAAAATATAGAGCAAGAAGATAGAGAAGAGAAACATAAAAGAGGAGATAAAAAAAAAGAAAGGCTTAATGATAGGGGACGAGGTTGGAGATAAAAAGAGAGGTGAATACGAGAGGAGAGAGGAGCAAAGGGGATAGAGTGAGAGAGACAAGAGAGGAAAAGAGAGAACAAAAAAGGAAAAAAAGAAAGGACTGTGAAAGAGTGAGCGTGAGAGAAAGAGAGAGTTACCTAGCCCTTTTTTCTATTCTCTTGCTCATCCTTACATTCTATCTCCCTCTCACTCTCTCACTCTCTTCTGACTCTTTCCATCTACTCCCTATTCTCTCACTCCCTCATTTGTTCCCTCCCTTCCTATCACTCTTAAGATCTCTACTTTGTGGTCCTCTCTCTGTTTCTTGTCCTCACCCAAAATTTTTCTTTTACTTCCCTCTATATTGTTCATATTTCTCTCTCCCCTTACCTCCCACTGTCACTACTCCTATTCCATGCTCTATCTCTCTCGTGCTCTATCTTTCACCTTCACACAATAGCTTCCACTATCGATTTCTCTCTCTCCATCTCCCTCTCTCTCTTTCACTCTCCCTCATCCATTTCTCACCTTCTCTCCACTATTTCTATAACCTTCTCTACTTTTTCCCCCTCTCTCTTTCTCTCTTTCAATATATCTTTATCTCTCTCCCTCCCTCTCAATCCTATTTTTGCTCCTTTTCTCTAGTTATTTATTCCTCTCTTTTACAATCTCACGAATTTTCTCCATCCCTATTCTCTCTCTTCTCTATCTCTATTCTTTCTCTTGTCCCCTTTCATGCCCTCTCTCTCACTCACTCGATCACTCCCTTCCTCCCTCACTATTGCTCGCTTCCTACCTCACTCCCTCTCTTCATCTCTATTTCTCTCTATATCCTTTTTTAATTATTTTACTATCTCTCTCGTCATCATTTTCTACCCTCGCTCTTCCTTCTCCTCCCTCTCTCACTCCCTCTTACTCTCTCTTCTCTCTGTCAATCTCTTTATTCTGCTCATATCTTTCTTATTCTCACTCTCTCTCTTCCTATCTCTCCCTTTCTCTTTCACTACACCTTTCTCACACCCTCTCTTGTTGCTCCTCTCATTCTCTTTCCTTCGCTCGCTCCTCCCTCTCTTCCTTGCTCTCTTTCACTCTCCCTTAATTGTTATGCTTTTCTCTATCACTCCTCCCACTCTCTATCTCTCTTCTCTCTATTCTCACTCTCTCCCCCTCTATATTAATCACTCTCCCTCCTTTCTCTTTCAACCTCTCTCACCATTCCTCTCCTTCTCTCCCTCCTTCACTTCATCTCTCTTTCTCTCTTACTTTCTCACTCTCTCACTAGCTCTAACTCCCTCTCACTCCGTCTCTCTTCTCTCTCACTATTGCTCTATCCCGCTCTCCCTATCTTTCTCACTCTCGCTCCTTATTACTCCCTCTTTCTCTCTCCCTTTCGTTGCCTCTCCATATTTCTCTCTTTCAATCTTCTCATAGATTCTCCTTCCTTTTCTCTTTTCTCGCACATTCGCCTTTTCCTCTCACCCCCTCTCTCACTCTACATCAATCTCTATTCACTCACTCTTTCTCTTTGTCAATAAATCCCTACCTAACTCTCCATATACTCACTCCTTCTCTCTCCTTCTCTCTCTGCTCTCTCTCCATTCTCTATCTCTCTCCATCACACCCTCTCTCTAATTATTCTTTATCTCAACCCCTCTCCATCCTCCCTCTCTCTCTTTCAATATTCTCTATCTTGAATGAGAGAGAGGGGTGAGAAAGATAGAACAAGAGATAAATACAAAAGACAGAGTGAGGGAAGAGAGTGAGAGAGAGAGTCTGTGAGAAAGAGAGATACAGATGTGTGTGAGAGAGAGACGAAGGGAGTGAAATAGGGAGGGAAAAAGTGAGAGAAGGTAGTGTAAGAGAAAGCGAGAAATAGTGAGAGAGATAAGAAGAGAGAGAGAAGAGAGCAATATAATAATAGAGTGAAAGGTGAGAAAAAGAGAGTGAGCGATAAACCAAGAGAAAGAATAATTAAGGAAAGAGAGGGAAGTAAGAGTGATAGAAAAGAGAGCAAGAGAATGACAAATAGAGAGAGATAGAGGGGGTGAGAAAGATAAGAGAGAGGGAGCAATAATAAGAGAGTGAATGAGAGAAATACAGAGAGAGAAGAGACTAAGGGAAGAAAGAGCAAGAGTGATTGAGTGAGAGTGGAAGACATTGAGTGAAAAATGGAGAGAGAGGGAGGCAGGGAAGTGAGAGAGAGCAGGGAAGTGAGAGAGAGCATATCGAGAGGGTTAAGAGGGAGTATCTAGAGGGTTAAGGAGAGAAAGGGAGGGTATCTCACTCTTCTATCTATCTCTCACTCTTTTTGTCCCTCTCTCTCCCTCTCTCCCACTATCTCCATTCATTCTTCCTCTCTCCTCCTTTTCTCTCTATCTTCTTCACTCCCCCTCTCTCCCTCCCCACTATCTCACCCTATCTCTCGCATGCCTTTCGTCTCTCTCTTCCTCCCTCACTAGCTCTCTCTTCTTTCTTTCTCTCCTTATCTCTCTCTCCCTCTCCCACCCTCCCTCTTCTCTTACACTTTTTTTTATCTTCTCATTTTTTTTCTCTCTTTCCTTCTCTCGCTCACTCTCTCTTTCATTTTCTACATCACTGCTCTGTAACATTTTCCTTTGTTTTTTTTTTGTCTATGTCTTTTTTTTTTTTGTCTATGTCTTTCTTTCTCTTGATCTTTCTCATCTCTCTCTCTCTCTCTCCTTTTCTCACCCTCCTTTTCTAATCTCTCCTACTTGCTCGTTCTCCCTTGGTCTTTCTCTCTCAATCTGACTCTCTACCTCTCTATTATTCTCTTTGTCATATTCTCTCTCTCATGTTCTATGCCTCTCCCTCCCTTCATCTCTCTCTATTTCATTCTTACTCATGCATGCTCTCTCTCTAATATAATGCTTCTTCTTTTCTCTCTCTCTCTCTCCTACTCACCCTCCTCCCCCTTCTTCCCTACTTCTCTCCTCCCTCCTTTCTTCTCTCTCTCTTACCCTTTCCCTCTTCTCAAACAATGTCTCTTCTCTCTCTTTACCTCTCTTGTCTTCTTAATCTCCCCTTCACTCCATCTCATCTAGCACTCCATCTAGCTCCTCTCTCTCCTCTCTCTGTGTTTATCCCTCCTTCCCTCCCTTAATACCACTCTCTCTTCTCTCTCCTGTCTCTTCTCTCTTTATTCTCTCTCTCACTCTCCTTCACCCACTCTTACACTCTCCCTCTCCCACTCACTCTCTCTTCCCCTACTCCCTATCCCTCTCCCTCTCCCATCCACTCTCTCTTCCACCCTCTCCCTCTCTCATCCCCTCACTCTTTCTCCCTCTAGCATTCTACCCACTTTTTTATCTCTCCCTCTTCTTCACTCCCTCCCTTCCTTTGTTTCTTTTTCCCTATCTCTTTCCCCTCACTCAATCTTTTTCCCTTTCTATCCCTCTTTCACCCCTCATTTTCTGTCTCCCTTTTGTCACTTTTATCTTTAACTTTTCTTCTCTCTCCCACTACTGCACTCTCTCATTTGTCGCTATCTTCACTCATTTCTCTAGCACTCCCAACAATCTCTATCTCTTCTACCCTTTCTTACTCTCGATCCCTTCGTCTATCTCTCATCTATATGACTATCTTTTTTTCTCACTCAACATCTCTTAGCCTCCCCATTTCTCCCTTTCTCTCTTTTCTTATGTTCTCTCTCTCTCCTTCTTTCTCCTATTCCCTCAATCATGCCTTCCATCTCTCCTTCATTCCCTCCATCTCTCTCCTTCCATCTTGTCTTCTTTAACTCTCCTTCTCTTTCTCACTCTCTCTCTCCTCCTCTCTCTCATCCCTCTCTCTCTCTTTTTATATTCTCTCATTTAATCCATCCTTTCCTTCACTCTATTTTGAGCTCTCCCTCTTTCTAACACACACTTGCTCTTTCTATCCCTCTATCTGATTCTCTCTATGTCCCTCCTCTCTCTCTCTTTCTTTGTATCTCTCCTCTGCTCTGGCCTTCCTCCCCTTTATACCTAATATCTCTCTCCTCCCTTCTTTCTTGCTTGCTTCGTCTCACCCTTTCTCTCTCCCTCTTTCTTTTGCTTGCACTCACAATCTCAATCTCCCCTCTTTCCTCTCCACCTCACTTATGCTACATCTCTATCTGTCCCTCGCTCTCTCGTGCCCTCCCTATAATATCAATCTTATTCTCACACACACTCCCTCTTCTCACTCTCTAAATCTCGTCACCCTCTCTCTCTCTTGATTGCTCTTTCTCTCTACTCTCTCTCTCTCTCTCATTCTCTCTCATTCTCCCTTCCACTTTTCCTTTCTCTTTCAACCTCTCTGTAATCTTTCTTTATTCTCTTTCTCTCCCCTCTCTCTCTCATTCTTTATCTATCTCAGCCTCCCTCTCCCTCTTTCTTTTGTAATCTTTCTTTATTTCACTTTCTTTTGCTCTATCTATCAATCTTCATTCCTTGCTTTTCCATTTCCTACTTCGTTGCCTCGCTCTCCCTCTATCCACCTTCAACTATCCACCTTCAATTCCATCCCTTCAATTCCATCTTTTCTCTTCTTATATCTCATCTTACATCTCTCTCTCTCACTCTCTCTCCCTCCTTCCTTCTCTCTCTCTCTTGTCTCTCTCTCAAGTGAGAGAAGAGGTGAGAGTAAGAGTAGAAAGAGGGAGATATATCAAAAGAGTGAGGGAAGCATAGGGATATGAATCAAGAGAGATAAAAAAGATGGCAGGAGATAAGTATATATAGTGGGAGAGAGCGTGAAGGAAAGAGAAGGAGAAAGAGTAAGAATGAGAGCAGAAAGAGGGAGAGAGTGGGCGATTGAGACGAAAGAGCAAGGGTAGAAGAGATTGAGAGAGGTGGAGAGAGTCAAGGATATGGAGACAGTGAGGTGCAAAAGAGAGGGATAGAGAAGAGCAACATAGAGATAGAGAGAGAAAGAGGTAAGAGAGGGAGGAGAGACAGAATGAGACTCACTTTAATAGAGTGAGACATAACTAGATTGATATAGACTAAGAGAGAGGGTGAGAGGAAAAGGAGAGTGTGGGAGAAAAGAGAAAAGGAGGGAGAATCTATGAGAAGATTGAGAGAAAGAAATATTGAGAGGCAAAGAAAGGGAGAGAGAGAGAGAGAGAGCAAGAGAAAGAGAGAGAGTAATAAAGAGCGAGAGTGAGAAAGATGGGGAGAGTGGGACTGAGCTAGAGATAAAATAGAAAGAAAATGAAGATTGAGCTAGAAAAGGAGGAAGAATAGTGAGAGAGATGAGAGAGAGAAAGAGGGAGAGAGCTACAGAGTGAGAAAAAAATTGTGAGAGGGAGGTAGAGCTAGAGGGAGAGTGAGAAAGCAAGATAGAAAATGAGATGAAGAGAAGGACTGAGAGAAGGAGAGGAATGGTGAGAGAGTTAGAAAAAGAAGGGAGGGAGAGTGAGTAATAGAGAGGCAGAGAGAGAGAGAGAGAGTGAGAATAGAGAGAAAAGAGGGAGATTAGAAGTGATACATGGTGGGAGGAGTGGAAGAAAAAGAAAAAGATATTTAAGGGGGAGAGTAAGACCATAAGGAAGAGAGGAGACAAGTGAGACAAAGAGAGCGAAAGGAGTAAGAGATAACAATAGGGAAGAGAGGGTGAGAGAATGGTTTAGTGAATGAGAAAAGGAGAGATAGGAAGACCAAGGGAGAGAGAGTGAAAATAAAAAAGATATGAACACAATAAAGAGATTGACAGAAAGAGGAAAGATATTGAGAGAAGAGATAATAAAAGGGAGTGAGAGAGGGAGGGAAAGGAAGAGTGAGGGAGAGAAAATGATGAAGAGAGAGATAGTAAAAGAAATAAAAAATGATATGGTGAGAAAAAGAGCTGAAGAGAGGGAGAACAAAACTGAGTGAAGAGAAAATGGCATAAGAGGGTGAAAGAGAGCAAGAGTAATGAAGCAAGGGATCAAAAGAACAAGGGATGGATAGATAAAAGAGAGAGGGATAGAGTGAGATGGAGGGAGAGAAGGACTGACGGAGTATGGAGAGAGAAAGAGAGAAAAAAAGAGAGAGAATGAGACAGAAGAAAGGAGGTAGGGAGGGAGGGAGAGAGGGGTAGATAGAGAAGGAGAGGGACAAAGGGAGAGAGAGGGTGGGAGGGATGGGAAGAGAGAAGAATAAGGGAAGATTGAAAGAATAAATAGAGAGTGCAATTAAGAATGAGAGTGAGAAAACAAGAGCGGGAGCTACAGAAAGAGGAAGATAGGGGTGAGCAAGAGAGAGAGTTAAATGGAGGTAGAGATTGTGGAAGTAGAGATTACAATAAAGAGTGGGAGAGAGAACCAGAGAGAGGTAGGTGCAATAAAAAGAGAGGGAAAAGGATAGAAAGATTGAGGGAGAGTAAGAGAGAGGTAGATAGAGATAGAGATGAAAAGAGAGAGGGAGGAGGCCTAATAGTGGTAGAGAGATAAAGTGGTAGTGAGAATGGGGGTGACAAAGAAAGAGAGTGTAGTAGAAAGTTGAAGAGATTATAAAAAGTTCAAAGGATGTAGAGCAAGAGAAAAATAATAAGAGAGGGAATATAGATATTGTGAGAGAAAGGGAAAAAGATGGGAATGATAGAGGGAGGGAGGGATAGAAATAGAAAAGTGCAAGCTAGAGAGAAGTACAGAATGAGAGAGGAAAGAGGGAGGGAGAGATAGCGGGTGAAAGAAGAGGGGGGATAAAGGGGATAGAGAGGTTGTTAGTTCAAGAGATATAAGAAAGGAGAGAAAGAGCAAAAGAAAAAAAGAGAGAGAGAAATGAGAGCAAGAGAGGTAGAGGAAGAGGAGGTAAGGTGAGAGAGAGAGAGAGAGTGAGAGAAAGAAACAAGATAGAGAGATTTAAGAGAGAGGAGATTCAAGGAGAGAGTGTGAGATATTGATATAGAGAGGGGGTGGAGAGGGAGAGAGATGAGAGAAAGTGAGAGATGAGAGAAAGTGGTAGATAGAGTAAGAGTATAGAAAAAGAGGAAGGAAGAGGGTGGGAGAGTCATTGAGCAAGATCGGAGAGAGAGAGAGAAAACAGGAGGCTTAGGAAAAGATGGAGATGGAGGGAGGGTGTGAGGGGGAGAGAGAGGGAGTGAGAAAAAAGTGGGAGAGAGAAAGAGAGAAAATGAGGGTGAGAGCAATGAAGAAAGCAAAAGAGAAAAGTAAGAATGTTAGAGAGAATGAAAGAGCTAAAGGAACATAGAGAAGATAGTGTGAGAAAGGTGAGAGAAAGGGAGATAGAGAGATAGAGGGTAAGAGAGTGAGAGAGAGGGAGGCCATGAGAGAAATAGTGAGAGAAAGTGTGAAAGGGAGTGATTGTGGGAGGAGAGAGGGATAAAGGAAGAAGAAGTGAGGGAGGAGGGAGTGATAAAGGAAGAAGAAGTGAGGGAGGAGAGAGGGATAAAGGAAGAGAGAGAGAGGAAGTAGAGAGATAAGAGTTTGAGAGAGCGAGAGAGAGCGAGAGAAGAGATGAGAGTAAGAGTAAAAAGAGCGAAAGAGAAATAAAAAGAGAGTGATTTAAAGAGAGGATGAGATGGTAAAAAATATGGACAGAGAGATGGTGAGGTAGTAAAGACATAAGAGATCAAGAGAGGCAAGAAATTGATAAGGAGAGGGAGGAGAGAGAGAAAGAGAGAGGGAGAGAGTGTGCGAGGGAGAGACAAAGATAGAGGATGAGAGGAGGGTGTAGAGGGGGAGAGAAGATTGAGAGAACAAAAGATAAGGGAGAAGAGATAGTGAAATAGACTAAGCAAATGATACAAACAAAATAAAGAAGGGAGAGTGAGATTGAGAGAGAGAGATAGAACTTTTGAGAAAGAGAGGGAACAATAAATGGACAGAGAGCAAGGAAGAGAGAGGGAGAGGATAATTCATATAAATTTCACAAGAGAAAGAGAGAGCAGGGGAAAGATAAATTGTGGGAGAGGATGACACAGAGAGGGAGAGAGAAAGAAGAGCATGAGAGTGAGCTAGAGAGAAGAGAGAGCAAGGGACAAAGTAAGAGTGAGTGAAAGGATAAGAGTGTAAGAGAGGTGAGGGAGAGGAGTGAGATAAAGAGGGGCGGAGAAAGTTGGTGAAGCAGGAAGAGAAAGTAAGAGAGAGAGAGAGATAGTGAGATAAAGAGATAGAGAATAGAGAGTGAGCGAGAGGGAGAGATAGTAAGAGGGAGAGAGAGAGCAAGAAAGTGATTGTGAGTGATATTTGAAGTGAGAGAGCGAGTTGGAGTGAGATGGTACGATAAATAATAGTAAGAAAGGGTGAGAGAGAGGCAAGAAAGAAAGGAAGATAAGAAAAGGGAAAGTGAGATCGAATCTATAAGAGAGAGAGCGAGAGAGAAAGAGAAAGGGAGAGTGAGTGAGGGAGTGGGAACAGAAGTGGACAGAGAGTGTGAGCAAGAGAAAGCGAGCATGAGTGTGTGTGTGAGAGAGAGAGAGTATAGAAAGGGAGATGGAGTGGGAGCGAGAGAGTAGAGGGAGAGGAAGGGAGGGAGGGAAAGATAGTGAGTGAGAGAGAGAGAGACACTGTGAGAATGACCGTTAGAGAGAAAGGAAGGGAGAGATAGATAGGGAGAGTGGGTAGGTGTGAGAGAGGGAGAAAAAGATAGAAGAGAAAAACTGAAAGAGAGGGTAGGAGCAAGAAAGTGTAAGAGAGATGGGGAGAGAGGGAGATGGATAGAGGGACAGAGATCTTGACAATGAAATATAGAAAAAATAGTGAAATATAGAGGGATGGAGAGGAATAAAATGAAAGAGAGAGGGAAGGAGAGTTAGAATGAGAGTAGAAGAGAGAGAGAGTGTGTGTGTGAGATAGAAATGAGTTAGAGATAAGAAGCAAGAGAAAAAAAGAGAGCTAGAGCAAGAGAGAAAGAGAAAGGTAGGTAGAGACGGATAGAGAGTGCGAGGAAAAAGTGGGAGGAGGGAGAGAAAAAAGAGACAGGTGAGAAAAAGAAAGAGCAAGAGAAGGTGGGAAAGAGAAAGATGAGAGAGGAGCGAGAAAAGCTAGAGAAGGTGGGAGAGAGAGATGGAAAGAAAAGAAAGGGAGCCAGGGAATGAAGAGAAAGGGAGAAAATTAGTGAAATAGAAGAGATACAGTGAGAGAGAGGAAGGTAGACCAAGAAAGTGCTAGAGAGATCAAGAGAGAGAAATGAATGAGAGAGGGAAAGAAAAAGAGATATAGGGTGATAGAGAGAAGTAGAAGAAGTAATAAATGAAGGGAGTGAGGGAGAGATGGAGAAGAGAGAAGAGAGACTTAGAGTGACAGAGAGAGGGAGAGGGAGAGAAAGAGAGTGGAGGTGAGGGAGTGTGGGATAGATAAAGGGAGAGAGGGAGAAGAGTAAGATAAAGAACAATAAGGACTGAAAGAGAGAAAAATAGAGTGAGAGAGTCAGAGAAAGGTACAAAGTGTGAGAAATGAAGAAATAAAGAAACTGAGAGACAAAGTCAGTGAGTCATTGAAGACCCGTGAGAGTGGAATAAAGGCCCATGAGTGTGGATATTGAGGGAGAAAAAAAGAGATATATCAAGAAATAATGTGAGAGAAAGGGAGAGTGATGGATAGAGGGAGCAAGAGGTATAGAGAAATATATGAGAGAGCGAGTGAGAGTTTGGGAGAGGAATCAAGAGAAAGTGAGAGGAATAGAAAGAGACTAAGAGAGAGATAGAGTGTGGAAGAGAGAGAGAAAGTGATGGACAAAAGGAGAGTGAGAGAGTTAGAGAAGAGAGAAAAAAGAGAGAAGAGAAAGAGGAGAGCAATAATTGGGAAGGAGAGGGAAATATAGAGAGGAAGGGATGTATGGAAGGGGAAAGAGAAGGAAGTACGTAGGAAGAGAAAGAGGTGGTAGAGGAGGTAGAGATAAAGTTTATGATGGTTTGAATGAGGAGAGAAAAAGATAGTGGGATGGAGAGAGAGTAAGAAAGAGAGATAGAGAGCTAGTGATGAGAGAGAGCATGAGTGAGGGAGAGAGAGTGTGAGTGAGCGAGCGTGAGAGAATAAGAGAGAAAGAATGTATAGTTTTATAGTTTGAGAAGTTTGAGAGAGAATGACAAAAGGATAAATAGAAAGAGGGAGTAATGAAGGGTGAGGGGAGAAAGAAGGTGAGAGATGGTGTGAGATAACAAAAAATTGTGAGAGAAGAGATTTAAGGAATTTGAGATGGAAAGATAGAAAGAGAGATAGATTGAAAGACAGACCGAGAGGGTCAGAAAGACAAAGAGAAAGAGCGGTATGAGTGTGTGTGTGTGTGTGTGAGAGTGCGAGAGTGACTGCAAGAGCTAGATATATCGATAGATGGAGAAATACATATGAGATATGATAAGAAAAGGGAAAGTGCAATGGGGGAGGGAACTAAAGAATTAAAAAGGGAGGTAGAAAGAGCTAGAGAGACAGAAAGTGATGGATATATCTCCAGTGATAAAGGGAGAGAGAGAAATAAAAGAGGGAGAGAGAAAGTGGGAGAGAGCAATGTTGAGATTAATGAGTGAGAGAGAGAAAAAGAGATGGAGAGAAAATATTAAGAGAGAGAATAGAGAGAAGAGAGATAGGGTGAGAGGGAGGGAGAATAAGGTAAAGAGGGAAGGAAAAAAGGAAGAAGGGAAGGTAGGAGAAAGAGAGGGAGAAAGAAGGAGATAAAGATCTAGTAGTAAACATGGAAAGAATGGCGACGGAGAGGACAAGAGAGAGCAACGGAGATAGAGAAAAAGAAAGAAAGGTAAGGTAGAGGTTGAGAGAGAAGCTAGAAGGAGTAAGAGAGAAAGAGAAGAGAGAGAAGAGAGAGAGGAAGAGTGAGTGAAAAGTGAGCAAGAGAGACATAGAAGAGTAAGAGATAGAGAGCGATAGTGAGGGAGAGAGAGTAAGAGAGTGGTAAAGAGAAGAGATATGGAGAGAAGAAGAGAGAGATAGAGGGAGACAGAGAAAGAGAGATGTATGGAGGGAGGGAGAGAGATAGAAGGAGAGAGTGCAAGAGATGGAGAGTATGAGGGAGATAAAGTGAGAGAGAGTTATAGAGAAGAGATAGATAGAGTGAAGGCGAGGGAGGGAGAGAGAAGATGTGTGTGAGAGAGACAAGGAGAGAAAGAGAAGCTATTGGGAGATAAAGAGAGTTAGAAGAAAGAGGAGAGTGAGAGAAAGAGAGAGAAAGGGGAGGGATGGATAGAGACAAGGATGAGTGAGAATAAGAGAAGTAAGCAAGGATTAGAAAGAGAAGAGAGAGTGGCATAAAGAATAGAGTGAGAGAAGGAGAGAGGAAGATACAATGAGAGAGGAGGGATTGAGAAAGGGAGTGAGAGAAAAGACGGAGTGAGAAAATAAAGAGAGTGAGAAATATGAGGGACCACTCTAGAGTGAGAAAGAAATAGAGAGAGATGGATAGAGAGAGAGGAGAGGTAACAAAAGAGAGAAACATAGATGGAGTTGGAGAGATAGTGAGTGAGAGAAAGAAAGAGTGAGAGAGAAAGAGAGAGTAAGTGGGTGAAAAAGTGAGGGAAGGTTGAAGGAGGGTGTGAGAAAGGTAAAGAGAGCATCAAAGAGAGGAGAAGAGAGCGAGAGAAGATGAGTGAAAGAAAAGTATGTTTGAGTGAGAAGAGAGAAAGAGCCAGATAAAATAAGAGAGAGAGCGAGAGCGAATGAGAACATAGATTTGGAGAGAGTGAACGAGCAAGTGGGAGAGCAAGAAAGAAGAGAGGGAGAAAAAAAAGAAGAGAGATAAAGGGAGGGTGGAGGAAGAGAGAAAGGAGGGAAAGAAAACAGAGAGAGTGAGAGATAGCAAAGAAAGAGAGAGAAAGTGAGAGAGAGAGAGGATAATTTAGCAAAGAAAGAGAGAAAGAGAGAGGGGAAGGGAGGGAGCATCGATGGCTGAAGAATGAAAGAGAGTAGAGAAGGATGATTGAGAGAGGGAGAGAGGCAGAAAGAGAAGGAAATAAAGATAGTGGGTGAGAGAGAGTGAGAGCAAGAAATAGGAGGGGTATAGAGAAAGGGTGGGAGGTAGCAAGAGGGATAGAAAGTGAGAATGAAAGATATAAAAGAGAGAGATTAAGAGTGAGAGAGGGATAATGGGAGGGAGTGAGTGATGGAGAGTGAGGGTAGAAAGTGAGATAGCAAAAAGTAGTGAGGGAATAGATTTAAAGTATTCAAGATGGAGAGAAAGAAAGACAGCGATAGGTTGAAAGGCTTAGTGAGAGGGAGAGAAAGAGAGTGAGAAAGTGGGGTAAGAGAGTGAAAGAGAGAAAGTGACTACAAAAGCTAGATATATAGATAGATGGAAAAATACTCAATATATATGATAAGAAGAGAGAGAGCAAGAGGGGAGAGAGAGTGGGTAAATGAAAGAGGGAGGTAGTGAGTGTTATAGAGAGATAAAGAGAGGGAGATAGAAAGAAAGAGGGATTGATGCCAAGAGATAGAGGAAGAGTGAGAAATTAGAGTGGGAGAGAGATAGAATGGCAGAGTGATGTTGAAACTAATGAATGGAAGAAAGAGAAAGAGATGGAGAGAGAAATAACAAGAAAGAGAATTGAGAGAAGAGAGATAGGGTGAGGGAGGGAGAAAGAGGTAAAGAGGGTAGGAGTAACAGAGAGAAAAAAAAGAGAGGAGAGAAAGTAAGGTAGATGAAGAGGGCAGAGCAAGAGGAGTAAAAGAGAGAGTGTGTAGGGAATTAAGGGGAGAGAGTTTGAGAAGAAAGAGGAACATAATAGATATTAAAAGAGAGAAAATAATGAACAAGAGAGAGGGTGAGAGAGAGAGAGATTGAAGAGAGAAAGAGAGAGTTAAAGAAGGTGACAGAACAAGAGAATGAGTGGAAAAAAGTGAGTTATATAGGAATAGAAAGAGTGGAAGGAGAGAGGGAGAAGAGAGAAAAAAAGAGCAATTGAGCGTGATTAGGTGTTTGAGAGAGTAAATTAAAGAGATAGAGAGTAAGAAAGGGATAGTTATTGGGAAAGAAATAGAGCGTGATAAGGTGTTTGAAAGAGTAAATTGAAGAGGGAGGGAGTGAGAAAGGTAGAGTGCTCGAGAGAGAAGTAGATAAAAGTGAGAGTAATGGAAGATAGAGGAAGAAAAAGGGAGGAGACAGGTGAAAAGAGAGAGAGATAGAGATAGTGAGAGAGAGGCAAGAGAATAAAGCAAGTGGGTAGGAGAAAGAAGAGTGAGTGAATTTGAAGGAGGCCAAGAGAATAATAGAAACAGGAGGATAGATAGAGAAGAGAGAGATGGAGAAAGAGAGAGTGAGATAACAATAATGAAAGATAATGAGATATAAATTGTGAAAGGGATCTAGAGAGTGTTAAAATTATACAAAGAAAGGGTGCACTAAAAAGCAGGAGAAAGTGAGAATAAGAGTAATGTAAAGAGAGTGAGAAAGGGAGGTAGGGAGAAAGTGAAAGAGGGAGCGAGGGGGAGAGAGAGAAAAGAAAGGAACAGAGAGAGATATGATGGGAGAGCAATCGAGAGAGTGAGGCAGAAAGGGAGAAAAAGATTGAGCAAAAAAGAGAAGAGATAACAACATAAGAGAGAGCAATAGAGAGAGAGAGAAATACAGAACTAAGAGAGATAGCGAGAGGGGACCGTTAGAAAATAATGAGTGGGAGAGAATGAACACAAAGGTAGCATGTTTACTCTCTCCCTCACTCTCATTTTCTCTCCATATCTCGAGTGAGATAGACAAAGTGAGAGGGGGAATGAGAGAGAAATAATGGGATAAAAAGAGAGGAAGATGAAGAAAGACAGAGGGATCAGGATAGATAATATAAATAGTGAGTGACATTAGTGAGTGAGAGAAAGAGAGGAAGAGTAAGAGAGATATAAGGCGAGACAAAGAGAGAACGAGAGGGAGGGAGAGGGCTTGTGTGTGTGTGAAAGAGAGAGATGTAGAGGGAGGAAAGAGAGCAAGCAAGAGGGTGGGAGAGAAAGAAATAGAAAGAAGGGTGGGAGAGAAAGAAATAGAAAGGATTGTGAGTAGGAGAGAGAAAGAGATAGAGCGAGTGAGGGGAAAGAAAGGGAGAACATATTTTCTTACTCTAGAGCGAGTGAGGGGAAATAAAGGTAGAACATATTTTCTTACTCTTTTCCTCCTGCTCTATCTTTTTCTCTCTCACACTCTCTTTATCCCTATTGCTTTCTATCTCTCATATCCGCTCTCTCTATCTCTCTCTAAATTTCTATCCCTCTCCCTCCAACTTTTTTGTTTTCTCTTCCCTGTCTTCCTTTATCTCTCTCTCTCTCTCTCTCTCTCTCCCTCCAATTCTCTATGACTCACTCCCTCCATTCCTCCCTTAATTCTTTCTCTATCTCTCTCTTGCACCCTATGTCATTCTTTATTCATCTTGCTCCTTTATTTCTCTCCCTCCCTCCCTTCCTCCCTCTCCATCTCTCTCTCTAAATTCCCTCTTTATCTCCTCTCTCACACACAGTACACAAACACACACACTCTCTCTCTCACTATAACTCCCTCTCTCGCTCTACCTTTTTTTCTATCCATCTTCCTTCCTTTCTCATTCTCTCTCTCTGACCCGTACACCCTCTTCTCTTTATATTTCTCTCTCTCCCTCTATTTCTCCTCTATATTGAATTTTACTTTGACTCTTACCCTCTCTCTCACTCTCTTTCTCTTTCTCACTCACTATTCTACCTCTATTTCTCTCTTGTTGTTCCTTCCTCTCTCGAATCTTTCTCGCTCCCCTCTATCTCTTTCAATTTATCATTCTCTTGCTTTCTCTTCTATCACTCTTACTTCTTTCTCTCTTTGCTTACTCTTTCTCTTTCTTTATCGCTCACTTTCTTTTTCTCACCCTTCACTCTATCTTCGTATTGCTCTCTTCTCTCCCTCCCCTTATCACACACGCTCTCTCACTCTAACTCACTTTCTCTTATGCTTCTATTTCTCACTTTTTCCCTCCCAATTTCACTCCCTCTCTCACACAAACATCTTTATCTCTCTTTCTCATGCACTCTCTCTAACCCTCTCTTCCCTCACTTTCTTTTTTGTTTCTATAGTGGGAGAGAGCGTGAAGGAAAGAGAGAGAGAGAGAGTGAGAATGAGCGAAGAAAGAGAGAGTGGATGATTGAGAAAAAAAAGCAAGGGTAGGGTAGAAGAGATTGAGAGAGGTGGAGAGAGTTAAGGATAAGGAGAGAGGGATAGAGAAGAGCAACAGAGAGATAGAGAGAGTAGAGGTAAGAGAGGGAGGCGAGAGAGAATGAAACTTACTTGAATAGAGTGAGACATAACTAGATTGATGTAGACTGAGACAGAGGGTCAGAGGAAAAAGAGAGTATGGGAGAAAAGAGAAAGGAGGGAGAATCTATGAGAAGATTGAGAGAGAGAAATATTAAGAGTCAAACAAAGGGAGAGAGAGAGAGAGAAAGAGAAAGAGAGAGTAATAAAGAGTGAGAGTGGAAATATGGGGAGAGTGGGACAGAGCTAGAGGTAGAATGGAAAGAAAATGAAGATTGAGCTAGAAAAGGAGGAAGAAATAGTGAGAGAGATGAGAGAGAGAAAGAGGGAGAGAGCTAGAGAGAGTGAGACAAAAATAGTGAGAGGAAGGAAGAGCTAGAGGGAGAGTGAGAAAGCAAGAGAGAAAGAGAGATGAAGAGAAGGAGAGAGAAGGAGAGGAATGGCAAGAGAGAAGGGGGAGAGTGAGTAATAAGAGTAATAAAGAAGGGAGAGATGGAGAGAGTGAGAATAGAGAGAAGACCGGGAGATCATAAGTGAGAGAGAGTGGGACAAGTGGAATAGAAAGAAAAAATAATTAAGGGGGAGAATAAGACAGCAAGGAAGAGAGGGGGCGAGTGAGACAAAGAGAGCGAGAGGAGCAAGCGATAAAAATAGGAAAGAGAGGGTTAGAGAATGGTTTAGTGAATGAGTAAGGGAGAGATAGGAAGACAAAGAGAGAGAGTGAGAATAAGAAGGATGTGAGCATAATAAAGAGAATGACAGGGAGAGGAAAGATAGTGAGAGAAGAGAGAGTAAGAGGGAGTGAGAGAGGGAGGGGAAGGAAGAGCGAGGGAGACAAAATGATGAAGTGAGAGATAGTAAGATAAATAATGAAGGATATGGAAGAAAGAGAGATAAAGAGAGGGAAAACAGAACTGAGAGAAGAGAGAATGACATAGAAGGAGATTGAGGGAGAGAGTGTGAGATAGTGATATAGAGAGAGGGTGGAGAGGGAGAGAGATGGAAGAAAGTGGGAGATAAAGAAAGAGGTAGATAAAGCAAGAGTATAGAAAAAGAGGAAGAAAGAGGGTGGGAGAGTCATTGAGCAAGATCGTAAGAGAGAGAAAGAGAGAGATTGATAGAGATCAAGATCATGGATAAGAGATGAAGGAGAGAGAGAAAAAAGGAGGCTTAATAAGAGATGGAGTTGGAGGGAGGGAGTGAGGGAGAGAGAGGGAGTGAGAAAAAAGTGGGAGAGAGGAATAGAGAGAAAGAGAGAGCTTGAGGGTTAGATCAATAGAGTGGGAAAGAGCAAAAGAGAAGAGTACGAGTGTTAGAGAGAATGAAAGAGATAAAGAAACATAGAAAAGATTGTGTGAGAAAGGTGAGAGAAAGATGAGAGAAAGGGAGATAGAGAGATAGAGGGCAATCGAGTGAGAGGAGGGAGGGAGGGAGAAAGAGGGAGTTCAAAAGAGAAAGAGTGAAAGGGAGAGATTGTGGGAGGAGAGAGGGATAAAAGGAGATGACGTAAGGGAGAAGGAGAGAGGGATAAAGAGAGAAAAAGAGAAAGTAGAGAGATAAGAGTTTGAGAGAGAGAGAGTTAGAGAAGAGAGGAGAGTAGGAGTAGAAAAAGAGAAAGTTATTTAAAGAGAGGATGAGATAGTAAAAAAGATGGAGGGAGAGAGAGATGGTAAGGAAGTGAAGACAAGAGAGATCGAGAGAAGCAAGAAATTGAGAAAGAGAGGGAGGAGAGAGAAAGGGAGAGGGAGAGAGAGTGTGCGAGGGAGAGACAAAGAGATGAGGATGAGAGGAGGGTGTAGAGGGAGAGAGAGAAGATCATGATAGAAAAATATGAGGGAGAAGAGAGTAAAATAGTCTAAGAAAATGAGACAGACAAAATAAAGAAGAGAGAGAGAAATATAAAGAGAGAATGAGAAAGTGAGAGAGCAAGATAGAACCTCTGAGAAAGAGAGAGAATAATAAATGGAGAGAGAGCAAGGAAGAGAGAGGGAAAGGATAAAGGTATAAAGAGCAGGGGAGAGATAAGTTATGTGAGAGGATGATACAGAGAGGGAGAGAGAAAGAAGAGCATGAGAGTGAGCAGAGAGAAAAGACAGAGTAAGAGCAACAGATAAAGTAAGAGTGAGTGAAAGGGTAAGAGTGTAAGAGAGGGTGGGGGAGAGGAGAAAGAAAGAGGAGCGGAGAAAGTTGGTGAAGCAGGAAGAGAAAGTAAGAGAGATAATGAGATGAAGAGGGAGAAAGATAGTGAGATAAAGATAGCGAGTGAATGAGAGAGAGAGAGAGATAGTAAGATGGAGAGTGCAAGAAAGTGATTGTGAGTGATATTTGAAGAGAGAGAGAGAGCGATTTGGAATGAGCGGGTAAGATAGAGAATAGTAAGAAAGAGTGAGAGAGAGAGACAAGCAAGTGAGGAAGATAAATAAGGAAGTGATTATCTCTCCCTCCCTTCCTTTTCTCTCTTCCTCCATTTCTTTCCTTCACTCAATCTCTTTCCCCTTCTATCACTTTTTCGACCCTCACTTTCTGTCTCCTTTTTGTCAATTTATCCGTAACTTTTCTTCTCTCTCTCCCACTATCGCACACTCTCGTTTGTCGCTATCTTCACTTATTTCTCTAACACTCCCATCAATCTCTATGTTTCTTACCCTTTCTTGCTCTTGATCCCCTCGTCTATCTCTCATATATATGTATCTCTCTTCTTCTCTGTAACCATCTCTTATCCTCCCCATCTCTCCCTTTCTCTCTTTTCTTATGTTCTCTCTCTCTCCTCTCTCCAATTTGCTCAATCATGCCTTCCATCTCACCTTCACTCCCTCCATCTCTCTCCTTCCATCTTGTCCTCTTTAACTCTCCATCTCTTTATTGCTCTCTCTCTCCCCCTCTCTCTCATCACCTCTCTCTCCTTTCATCTCTCTCACTCTCTCTTTATGTATTCTCTCATTTAATACATCCTTTCCCTCACTCTGTTTTGAACTCTCCCTCTTTCTAACACACACACACACTCTCTCTTTCTTTCCCTCTATCTGATTCTCTATATGTCCCTCCTCTCTCTCTATCTCTCTCTCTCTCTTTTTATCTCTTCTCTTGCCTTCCTCCCCCTTATCCCTAATATATATCTCCTCCCACTTTCTTTCTTGCTTGCTAAGTCTCTCCCTTATTCTCTCCCACATTCTCTTGGTTGCACTCACAATCTCAATCTCCCCTCTTCCCTCTCCCCCTCACTTACTCTTCATCTCTATCTCTCCCTCCCTCTCCTGCCCTCTCTACAATATCACCCTTGTTCTCACACACTCTCTCTCTTCTCACTCTCAAAATTTCCTCCCCCCTCTCTCTTGATCTTTTTTCTCTCTACTCTCTCTCATTCTCCCTTCCACCTTTCCTTACTCTTTCAACCTCTCTGCAATCTTTCTTTATTTCTCTTTCTCTCCTCTCTCTCTGTCTCTCATTCTCTATTTCTCTATTTATCTCATATTTATCTCACCCTCCCTCTCCATTCTCTCTTTCTCCTCATCCCTCCCTCTCTCCTCAATTTTCTTCTCTCTTCTCCCTTTGTCACTCTCTCCCTATCACTCTCATTCACTCTCTGACACTTCTCTATCTCTCCTTTCTCTTGATCTTTTACTTTCTTTATCTCTATCCCTAGTCGGCTCACCATCTTTTCTCCATTTTATATTTTGCCCTCCTTCCTTCTCTCTATCTCTCTCTCTTCCTTCCTTTCTCCTTTTCCCTCTCCTCTTTCTCCTTTTCCCTCTCCCTTTTCTTGCTTACTCTTCTCTCTCTTTTTTATGATTACACTCTCTCTTCGTCTCTCTTCTTCGCTCCTTCTTTTCCTCTCTCAAAAACTCTCACTCCCTTTCTCGACTTCTCCCTCTCAATTTTGCACTCTCCGCCTCTCCCCCATCATTTCTTTTCCTTATTTTATCTCTCTTTTTTTCTCGCCCTACCTCTCTCCTCCAACTCTCTAGTCTCATTCTTGTCCATTTCCTCTCTCTCTTTCCCCTTGCTCTTTTTCTCTCACTCTTCCTCCATCTTTGCCTTTCTCATTCTATCTTTTTATGTTTCTCTTCCCTCTGTCTCCTTCACTCCCTTTTTATTTCTCTCACTGTTGCTCTTCTCTCTCTCTCATCTGCATCTAGCTATCTTTTTTTCTATATCCCCCCACTCTTACTCCACTCGTTCTCAATTTATCTCTAATCTCTCTCAATCTATTACTCCACAACTCTATATATCTCTCCATCCCCCTCTCCCTCTCTCTCGCCTCCCTCGCCCTCTCACTCCCTCTCCCTCTCCCTCACCCTCTCTCTATCCCTCTATCTCTCTCCATTCCTTTCTCCCATTTACATATTCTCTCTATCACTTTCTATATATCTATCATGCTCTCTCTCCCTCTCTTTCACTATCCCATTCTAATTCTCACTCTCTTTATCTTTCTCCCTCTATCTACCTTTATTACTCTCCCTCTCACTTTATCGCTCCCTCTCTCTCTATCTTGCTCTCTTACCCTCTCTCTCTCTCTTTCTCTTTTATTAACACTCTTACTCTATTCTCTCATTCTCTATCACTCGTTCTCTCTCAATTTCACGTCTTGCTCTATCTCTCTCTTCCTATCTCTCTCTTCCCACTCCCACTCCCACTCTCTCTCTCTTTCTCTATCTCTCTATCCCTACCCCACTCTAACGCCATACACACCTCCAAAACCTCCCAACACCTCTCTCCCTTTCCTCTCTTCCTATATTTCCTCGCTTCATATCTTCACTCATTCATCTCTATCTACCCCTCTCATCCTCTCTTGAACTCTCTCCCTCTCCCTCTCTTGTTTACACTAACTCTCCCTCCCTTATCTCCCACATTCTCTCAATCATTCTTTCTTACTTACTCTATCTCTCTTTTGCTCTCTATTCTCTCTCTTCTCCCTCTCACAATTTCTCTCTCTTCCTTGCTCTATCACTCTCTCTCTCCTAACATTTCCTTTTCTCCTTTCCTACTATCTCTTCTTTCCTCTCTCTCTCTCTCATTCTCTCTCTCATTATCTTCATCTCTCTCACTATTTCTCTTGATTGCTTGCAGTATCCTTTCCCCCTGCACACTTTCTCACTCATTCTATATCTATCTCACTTCCTCTATCTCTCTCTCTCTCTCACACACACACACACACACTTGCTTTTCCACTCACCCACTCTCCATCCCTTTATTTGGATACCTCTCCTATATTCACCTTCCATTATTTTTTAATTTTTACCGAGCCCTTTTTTATTTTCTTCTCTTGCTCATCCTTACATTCTCTCCCCCTCTCACTGTCTCTCACTCTCTTCCAACTCTCTCAATCTTATCTCTATTCTATCACACCCTCATTTGTTCCCTCGCTTCCTCTCTCTCTTAAGCTCTTTACTTTGCGGTTCTCTCATCGTCTCTTTTCCTCACCCTATATTTTTCTTTTACCTTCCTCTATAATGTTCATATTTCTCTCATGCTCCCATTCCATCCTCTATCTCTCTCGTACTCTATCTTTCTCCTTCACACAATAGCTTCCACTATTGATCTCTATCTGTCTCATGCTCCCTCAACCTTGTTCTCACCTTCTCTCTTCTATTTCTATAACTTTCTCTAATTGTTTTCCCTCTCTCTCTCTCTCTCTCTCTCTCTCTCTCTCTCAGTATCTCTTAATCTCTCTCCCTCCCAATCCTTTGTTTGCTCTATTTTGCTTGTTATTTATCCCTCTCTGTTCTAATCTCACAAACTTTCTCCATCCCAATTCTCTCTCTTCTTTGTCTTTATTCTTTCTCTCTTCCCCTTTCATGCTCTCTCCCTCACTCTCTCGATCACTCTCTTCCTCTCTCACTATCGCTCGCTCCCTCCTTCACTCTCTCACTTCTGCTTTCTTTTGTATTCTCTATAAATCTTCATCCCTTTCTCCTCCATTCCCTAGTTCTTTGCCTCGCTCTGTCTCTATACACCTTCAATTCCATCTATTTCTCTCCTTATATCTCACCTTACATCTCTCTCTCTCTTCTTTCTCTCTCCCTTCCACTATCTCTCCCAATCTTGTCCCCCACTCTCTCCCTCTCTCCCTTATCTCTATCTTGCTTCCTCTTTTGTCCCTCTCTCCTCACACATTTCTCTTACTCACTCTTTTATCTCATTCTCTCTTGCCTATCTTGCTCTCAATCCCTTTCTCTGTCTCTTCCTCTCTTGGCCTATCTTTCTCTCAATCCCTTTCTCTCTCTCCCTCTCTCTCGTACTTATGCTCTATTTCTTCTCACACTCTCTCCTCTCCCTCCCACTGCCCAATATCCCATTCTCACCCTCTCTCACTCTCACTTCCTCACTCTCTTGCTCTCTTTCTCTCTATATCTTTCCTTTCTCCCACCATATCTTTATATTTATTTCTCACTCGGGTGAGATCTCTCTTTTTCTATGCTCTCTTTATTCTCTCACTCCTTGCTCTTTCTCCCTCTCTCTCCTCCTCTCACTATTCCTCAATCTCACACTCCCTCTCTCTCCAATTTTTTCTCCCTTTCTCTTATTCTCTTCTTTTTACTCACTCTATCTTCTACTCCATTTCTTCTTTCGCTTTTCTTTATCTCTTTTGTACTTTCTCTCTCTCTATTTTTATTCTCCTTTTCTCACTCTTCTTTGTCCCACTCCTAGCTCTCTATCTCCATCCCTCCCTCTCTCCCTTCCACTTTTTTTTCTCCCTTTTTGTCACATTATCTTTTTTCTGACTCTATCTACTCTCTGAATCTTCTTTTGCTTCTCTCTCTTCTCTCATTCCCTTTATTTCTCTAAGCTCTTACTCTCACTCTTCATGCTTTCTCTCCCCTTTCTTTTAGTTTATTTTTCTTCTCTCTCACTCTCTCTTTTGGCCTCTTTTTTCTTGCTCTCACTCTTTATATCAATCTCTTACTCTCAATATTCTTTTTCTCTTCTTTATTTTTCACTCCCTCACCCTCTTTCTCCCTTTCTTAATCTCTGTCACTCTATCTACCTTCTCGCTTTTACTCCCGCTCTCACTTTATCTCTCTCGCACTCTCCATCATTTGCACTCTCTCTCTTTAACTCATCCCTCTCTCTCTCTCCCATTTTCACCATCCTCTCTCGCACTCCATTTTTTGCACTCTATCTCTCTCTATCTTTCACTCCATCCCTCTCCCTCTCCAACTCTGTCTCCATTTCTCTCTCTATCTCTTCTCTTTCTACTTCTCACTAGCTCTCTCTTCCACACTATCACTCTCTATCTCTCCCATTTTCTTTTTCTCTCTTTAGCTCACTTTCTTTCTCTCTCAATCTCTTTGCTCTTCCCTCTATCACTCTCTTTCTCTCTCCTGCCCTCCTTTCCTTCTTTCTTTCCAATTTCATCACTTTAGTCCCTTTCTCTCCCTCTCCCTCCCATGTTTCATCACTCTATCTTTATCCTTCTCTCTCTCCCTTCCTATCTTCATCCCCCTTTCCCTCCTTCGCTCTCTTTACCTCTTTATCCCTCCCTCTCTCCCTATCTCTCTTATCTCTATCTCTCTTGCTCTATCCGTCTCTCTCTTTCTCCCTCTTTGTCAATGTTTTTTTCTATTTCCCTGCCTATCCCTCTCTCTTAGTCTCTCTCTTGATCCGTCCCTTCTCCTCATCACTCTTGGGTATCTCTCTATATATCTTTTGTAGTCACTTTCTCTTTCACTCATAGCCCTCTTTCTCTCTATCTTTTCATTCTTTTAATCTATTTATTTTCTCCCCTTTACTCGCTCTCACCGTCTCTCTCTCCCCTAACCCTCTCTAACACTCTCTTTCTCTCTCTATCTCTCTCTTGTTATCCCTCTCACTCTATATTCTTTCTCTCTCTCTATCTCTCTTTATATCTCCCCCCATTCTAACCCTCAAAAACTCCCACCCCACGTCCTTCTTTCTCTCCCTCTCGATCTCTCATCTTCTCTTTATTTCCCTCCTTTTTCTCTCTCTTTCTTCTATCAAACCTTTATTTGTCTCTCCCTCCCGCTCTTTCACTCTACTTCTCCCGCTCTCTCTTCTATCTCCTCTAATTCTCCCACTTGCTCTCCCTCTCTTTCTCATTCTCTATTTCCCTCCATTTACCTCTCTCTCACTCTCCCTCTATCTCTCTCATTGTCTCGTCTCTTTATCTCTCCCTACCTCCCTCCCCCACTTGGCCTATTCATCACCCGTAGGCCTTTCACTCTCAGCCTCTTATCACCCTCTTCCTAGCTCTCTCTCACACCTTATTGTTATATCTCTCTCCCTTTCTTCTAAACTCTCTCCCTATCTCTTATCCTTTCTCAATTTCTCATTTACTTTTACTCCATTTCTTGCTCCATCTCTCTCTCTCTCACTTGCTCTTCCTCACTCTCCCTCACTTTCTCTCATCTCTCCCACCCCTCTCTCTTGCACTCTCTACCTATCTCTCTACATTTTAAGCCACTCTTCACCTCTCTCTCCCTCACTCTCACACACACTCTCTCTCTCCATCTCCTTATTTCTCTCTCCCTCTCTCACACACACACTCTCTCTCCCTCCCTCAATCTCTCTAGCTCACACTCTCTCTCTTTCTCATTTACTTTTACTCCATTTCTTGCTCTCTCTCTCTCTCCATCTCCTCATTTATCTCTCCCTACCTCTTTTTATTTATCTGAACCTTTCTCTTTTCCCATCTCTGCCTTGCCTCTCTACATATCTCTCTTTTTTTCCTCCCTTCATCCCTCCCCACTCTTTACCTCTCTCATCTCTCTCTCCGTCTCTCAAACTCCTTATCTCAGTTTCTCTCACTTGTTTGTTCATTCTATCTCTCTCACATTCTCTCTCCTTCACTCTTTTTCTCTCTCTCTCTCTTACTTCTATCTTTATTAATCATCTCCCTCTCACTCTTACTCGCTTCACTCTCTCTCCCTCTCTCCTCCAATTCCTTTATCTATTTATCTCACTTTCTCTCCCCCCTCTCTTTTACGTCTTTCTTGCTCTATCCCTCTCTTATCATCTCTCTCACTCTATCTTCTTTCTCTCTCACTCTTTGTCATTCGCTTTGTCTCTCTCCCTATCTCTCTCTTTCTCGCCCTCTCTCACACTTTCTGTCTGTTCTTAATCTACACCTCATTACAACCCTCAAACTCTCCCTCCTTATGTCCCCTTTTCTCCTCCTCTCTATCTGCTTTCCTCTCTCTCTCTATTTCCCTTGCCCTTCTCTACTCTCTCTACCTTCTCTCATACATTTTCTCTTATCTTTCTCTCTCTACCTCTCAAATTCTCTCTCAATTTCTCTCTGTTCTCTAACTCTCTGTCCCCTTCTCTCCCACCCTTTCTCTTTTCCTCTCTCCTTCCCTACATTTATCTCTCTCTCAATCTTCCTCTATATCTCTCTCTTTCTCTTGTCTCTCTATCTTCCCTACCCTTACTCCCACACTCTGCCTGTATCGCTCTCCCTCCATCTTTCACATCCTTTCACTGCTTCCCTCCCTCTCTTTTTACCACTCTCTTGCTCTATCTCTCTCTTATCTTCTCTCTCACTCTCTGTCACTCGCTTTTTCTCTCTCGCTCTCCATATATCTCTCTTTTATGCCCTCTCTCTCACTTTCTATCTCTTTAGCTATCTCTCCCTCATTCCAACCATCAAAGAGTCCTTCCCTACTTCCTTTTTTTTCCCTCTTTATCTCATTTCCTCTCTCTATTTCCCTCACCCTCCCATCTCTACTCTCCTTATTATCTCTCATACAATTTCTCTCTCTCTTCCCCTCGACCCCTTTCACTCTTTCTTCTCTCCTTTTTTACTCTCTCTTTCTCTCCTTTTTCTTTCCCTTTTTAGCTCTATTTCTATCATTCTTTCTCTTTCTCTTGTCTCTATATCTCTTTTTCTCTAATTCCATTTCTCGCAGTCTCTCACTTGCACTCCCTCAGGTTCTCTTGCTCTCTCTCATCTCTTCTATACCCCTCTCTTGCAATCTCTATCTATCTCTCTCCCTTTCTATCTCTCTCTCTCTCCGTCTTACCTCAATCTTTCCCTCTCTTCCACTCACACTCTCTCTACCTCTCTTAATCCCTCCTTGTATCTCTCTCTCCCTCTCTCATTCTCTCCCTCCCTCCCTCCCCAACTCACTCTCTCTCTCTCCCTCACTCTCCTTCATTCTATCAGACCCTTCTTCTCTTTTCTTTTTCAACACTTATCACTCTCTATATCACTTTCTCTTTTCCCTTACCTCTCTACATCTCTCTCCTTCTTTTCCCTCCCTCTATCTCTCCCCCACTCTTTACCTCTAATCTCTCTTCTTGTCTTAACCTCCTATCTCAGTCTCTCTAACTTGCTTGTTTATTCTATCTCTCTCACATTCTACCTTCTTCCCTCTCTTGCTCTCTCTCTTCTCTCTGTCTTAATCATCTCCCTCTCAGTCTTACTCTCTTCGCTCTCTCTCCCTCCCTCCCATAATCACACTCTCTTTGTCTCAATCTTCCTCCCTCCTTCACTCCCTTTATCTCTTTTTCTTGCTCTCGCTTCCTCCCTCTCTTTTTGCCTCTCACTTGCTCTATCCCTCTCTTATGATCTCTCCCACTCTCTATAACTTCTCACTCTCTGTCACTCACTTTTTCTCTCTTTCTGTCTCTCTATTTCTTGCCATCTCTCCCACTCTCTATCTCTTTCTCAATCTCTCTATCCCACTCTCTATCTCTTTCTCAATCTCTACCTCATTATAACCCCCAAATGCTCTCCCCTTCGTCCCTTTTTCTTCCCCTCTCTATCTCTTTTCCTCTCCTCTCTATTTTCATCTCCCTTCCTTCTCTACTCTCTCCACCATCTCTCATTCATTTTCTCTTATCTTTCTCTCTACCTCTCATATTCTTTTTTAATCTCTTTCATTATTTCTTCTCCCTTTTTTTAACTCTTTTTCGCTTTCTCTCCATTCTCTCTCTCCCTCTTTAATTCCATCTTTTTATCTCTTCCGCTATCCCTCTCTCTCTCACCGGTCTCTATGTTTCCATAGCTCCATCTCCCACTTTATATATCCCTCAATGTCTTCATCTCACCCTACTCTCTACCTCACCTTCTCCCTCCATCCGTCTTTATCTCTCACATTTATTGCTATCCCCCTCTCCTTCTCTCTTCTTTTTTGTCTCCCTCTCACTTATCCATTCTCTACAGCTCTCTATCACTTACCTCATTGCCCGCTCCCTCACTCGCTCCCGCTCTCTCTCATCTCACCCACCCCATCTCTCTCTCACCTGCTCTCTCTCACTCACTCCCGCTCTCTCTCATCTCTCCCACCCCATCTCACTCCACTCTATACCGATCTCTCTCACTCACCTGCTCTCTCTCACCTTCTCTCTCTCTTCCTCTTTACCTCTTATATGCTCTCTCTCCTCTCTCCCTCTCTCCACCTCGCTCACTTTGTCTCTTTCACTTGCTTTATCAATCTATCTCTCTCACTGTTTCTTCTATTCTTTCCTATTTTCTCTATTATCTCTATTATTATTTTTCTCTCTTTATCTTACTTTCTTTACTCTCCCTTCCTCCTTTTCTCACTCCCTCTCTCTGTCTCACTCTCCCTCCCTCCATCCCTTTCACCTATCTCTCGAGCTTATTCTCTATCACCACGCTAATTCTCTTACCCTCTTCTTTTCTCTCTCCCTCTGTTTCTATCTCTCTCTCTCTCTCTCTTTCTTTTTATCTTTTCTTGTTCTCACTCTCCCGAGCTCTTTTCTCATTCCCTACCTCTCACTCTCACTCTCTTGTGCCCTCTCCTTCCCTCCTCCTCCCTTATCTCTTCGACCTTCTCTATCCCTCGCTCACTCTCCCCCTCTCTCGCTCAGCCTTTCATCCCTCTCTTTTTATTCATTCTCTTCTCTATCTTTCCCTCCTCTCCCTCTCTCAGTACTAACTCCCTCCCCACTCTATCAAACTCTATTCTCTACCTTCCCCACTCCTTCAATCTCTTTCACTAAATTTCTCCATCTTTTCTCCCTCCCATTCTTCCTCCCTTATTCTATGTCTTCTCTCATCTTCCACTCTCACACTCTATCCCATATCTCTCATTCTCTCTCCCCCTCCATCCTTTGTCCTTCCTTATATATCTCTCTATTCTCTCCACTCTCTCTTCTCTTTTATGCATCATTTCTTCTTTCTCCTTCTATCTTCTCTTTATATCTCTCACTCCTACTCACTTTATGAGCTCCTCTCGCTCTCTCACTCCATCTCTCGTCTTTCTTATTCTCTCTATGATGCTCCCCCTTCTATCCTTCTTGCTCTACCTTTTCATGGTCTCTCTCCACCTTCTATCCTTCTTGCTCTATCTTTTTTTTTCATAGTCTCTCTCTTTTGTTATAGTCTCTCTCTCCCTCCTTCCACCCTTCATCCCACACTCCCATTCTTCTCCCTCGCTCTCTCTCTCTAACTTCTCATCCTATCTTTCTATCGATTTTCACCCTACCTCTATCACAATCTCTAGCTCCTACGTTCACTTTCTTGCTCTCTCCCACTATTGTTTCTCTCTTTTAATCTCTCTACCTTTTTTTATTCTTTATCTCTATCCTTATTTCTCCCACCCTCATTATTGCTTTCTCTCTCCCTCCTAATTTCCTACTATCTCTTAATTTCTATATCTTCCTCCCTCCCTCCTATCCTGACTTCATTCTTCCACTCTCTCTCTCCCCTCTGCATCTCTCTCCATTCTTCTTACGATCTCTCTCTCGCTATCCTTGCAATTCCTCTCTCTCTCATTCCCTTTTGCTCTATCTCTCTTTCATCCCTTAGTCTCTCTCACTCCCTCTTTCCTTGTCTTTGTTTCCTTGTCTCTCTCTCTAACTTACTTTTCATTTTTCTCTCTCCTTCTCTTGCTATTTTTTAAATTCCATCTCGGTCTCCCTTTCTCTATATCTCGCTTTTGTCATACATTATCGCTCTCACACTTTTCTATCTCTCTGTCCTACTTAGACTTCTGTCCCTTTCCCTTTTATTATTCTTATAGCTCTCTCTTCTATCGCATGCTCTCTTATCCATTCTTGCAATCACTCCCTCTCTTTTTCTCTCTCATGATCTCCCTCCTTTAATTCTTCCTTTCTATTTGTCTCTCACTTCTCTCGTTGCCTTCTCTCTCTTTACTTGCTCTCTCTTCTCTCTCTCTCACCTTTGCTCTCTCTCTCTCTCTTTGTTTCACTAACTATGTCTCACTTTGTCACACTCTCTCTCCTTTACTCACATTTTCTCCCACCCTACCTCCCTTCCTTCATCTCGTTTATATTTCTTCCTCTCTCCCTCTCACTTCCTTTCACTCACATTATTTCTTCATTATTTCTTCACTCCCTCCCTCTTCCCATCTATCTCTCATGTTTTTCTTCTTTTGTTATTCTCTCTTTTCTCTCATCTTTCTATTCCTCTCTTGTCTCTAACTCACTCCCTCTCACTCTTCTCCCTTCACTCACTCACCTCTCTCATTATCTCCAACCTCATCCTCTCTCATTAAGTCTTTCTTATTTTATTTCCTCTATTTTATGTATCTCTTTTCTCTCTTTCTTGTTCTATCTTCTCATTATATCCATCTCTCCCTCTCCCTCCCTCCTCTCTCACTCTATGCCTCTTCATTTTTTCTATCTCTCTCCTTCTATCCCACCCTCTCTCCATCCCTCGCGAGCACTCGCTCATGTCCCTACCTTTGTTTCTAGCTCTCCCCCTTCTTACTCCCTTTACTCTCCCTCACTCTGATGGGCTCTCTCCCTTTTCTTTCCTCTCTCTTTCACACTTGTTTTATCTCTTTTATATCTCTTTTGTTTCTATGTTCCTTTCTCTTCCACTCTCTTCTGCTCTCCCTCCCTATCCCTCTCTTCCCTTCTTCCCAACCTACCTCCCTCCTTGCCTCTAACTCTCTTGCTCCTTACCCCCTCTCTCCCCCTTATTTCGATCTCTCTCTCTCTCTCTTCCATGCTCTTCATTTCTAACTCATTCTCCATTTATCTATATGTCTCTCTTCTCTATTTGTGTCTCACCCTCCCTTTCTCTTTCTCTGCTTCCATCTCTTTCCTTCCTTCTCACTCTCTCTCTATCTCTTTCCATTCTTTCTCTTTCCCACACTCTCATCTGTCCCTAATGCTTTTTACTCTCTCACTTTTTACTCTCTCACTTCTCTCTCTTACTCTCTCACACACCGTTCACCCTTCCCTCTCTCTTAGTCTTGTTTCCATCCTATTCCCCCCACCATCTCTCTTGTCCGTTCTCCCTTTATCTCCATGTCTCTCTCTAACTATCTTTTCTATCTATTCCCATTCTTGCCCTCTATTTCTTTTGCAATCTATCTTCCCATCTCCATTGCTTTGCTCATGTACTCTCTCTCACTTTATCTTTCTCCCTCTCAAGTACACTTCTCTC
>NW_018251878.1:16028-19027 GCF_001263595.1 Phalaenopsis equestris | reverse complement strand
TCCTCCTCCCCCCAGCTCTCTATCACCCCCCCTCCACCACTCTCTTACTCTTTCTCCTCTCTTCTTCTTTCTCTCCCTCTTCGACCATCTCTCTCTTATGGTCTCTCTCTTATTCTATAACTTTTTCTCTATATCTGTCTCTTGTGCTAAATCACTCTAACATTCCCTATCCATCTATTTCCCTAATCTCTCTAGCTCCCTTTTTCTCCCCCCTCTCACTTGTTCTTCTCCCTTTCGTTTCTCTCTCTTTTTTCTCTCCCTTCCTCTATGTCTCTCACTCATGTGCCTCTTCTCTCTTCTTCTTACCTTTCTCTCTATCTCGCTCCCTCTTTTGTACCTCTGTCCTCACTCATTTCTGTTACTGTCTCTTTTATCTCATTTTGTCTTACCTTGTCTTCCTCCCAATCCCATTCTCTGTCTCTCTCTATCTCCCTCTTTTTCACTCTTACACTCTATTTATTCTCACTCTCTCCCCTCTCCCTCCCACTATCCCTTTCTCACCCTCTCTCATTCCCTCTCCTCTCTCTCTCACACTCTTGCTCTTTCTAACTCTATATTTTCTCTTCTCCCTCCATATCTTTCTACTACTGATATCTATTTTTCTTTACTCTCTCTATTCTCTCACTTTTTCATCCTCTCACTCTTCCTCAATCTCAATCTCACACTCCCACTCCATCCCTCCCTCTCTCTCTCTCATTTTTTCTCCCTTTCTCTCGCTCTCTTCTTTTTTCTCACTCTATCCTCTACTCTTTATCTTCTCTCGCTTCTCTTTATCTCTTTCGTACTCTCTTCTCTTTCACTCTCTTTTTTTTTAATCTCCTTCTCTCACTCTTCTCTGTCCCACTCCTCACTCTCTATCTCCATCTCTCCCTCTCTACCTTCCCTGTCTCTCTCCCTTTCTCTCACATTTCCTTATTTTATTCTATCTACTCTCTAAATCTTCTTATTTCTCTCTTCCTTATTTTCTCTTTCCCTCCCTTTATCTCAATCTCACTCTCCCTCCAGCCCCCCTCTCTCTATCAGTATAGTCTCTCTGTCTCTCCCTACTTCCTTCCCTTACTCGATTTATCCCTCACCGACAACCTTTCCATCTCAACTTCTTATCACCTCCTCCTAGCTCTCTCAAACACCATATCACTATATATCTCTTCTTATCTCTTATCCTTTCTCTCTTTCTCTTTTACTTTTACTCCATTCCTTACTCTCTCTCTCTATCTTTCTCATTTACTCTCCCTCACCCTCCCTCACTCTCTCATCTCTCCCACCCCCTCTATCTTACACTCTCTACCTGTCTCTCTCCCCTTCAAGCCACTCTTTACCTCTTTCTCCCACCCTCACACGCACTCTCTCTCCCTCAATCTTATTATCTATCTCTCCAACCCACAACTTCTCTTGCACACTCTCCTTCTCCCTCTCTCATGCACCCTCTCTTCTCTATCTCTCTCTCTCCGTACTTATCGTATTCTCTCTATCGCTCAATCTCTCCTCATCTCTCCACTCCCTTTTTCTCCCTCACTCTATCTTTCTCCCTTCATCTCTCCTCCTCCCTCACTCTATCTCTAACTCGCTTGAGCACTTTATCTTTCTAACTTTCTCTCCTTCTCTCTTATAATATCCCTCTTAAATTTCTCTCTATTAGTGCTCTCTCACTTGCTCTATCATACTCTTTCCACTTTCTTCCCCTCCCTCCCTCCCTCCCTACCTCCCTCACTCCCTCTATTTGTATCTCACTCTCCTTCCCTCCCTCACTATTTCCTCTCTTCCTTGCTTTTTTTCTCACTCATTCTCTCTATTTTATTATCTCTCTTACTCTATCTACTTTCTGTCTCACTCCCTATCACTCTCTCACTTTCTCTCTCACTCGCTTGCTCTCTCAATTGCTTGCTCCCACTCCTCCCATTCTCTCTTCCAATCCAAACCTCAACACTCCCTTCTTACCTCCCTCTTTCTCCCCCTCCTTATCTATCTTCCTCTTTTTATTTTCCTCTCCCTCCTTTCCTCTACTCACTTTATCTTCTTCAGACCATTCTCTCTCTCCCTCCAACTTTTTCTCTCTCTATCTCTCTTGCTCTCTCTCAATCTCCTCGCTCTCATTTTCTGACGCTCTCCTTCTCTTTCTCCCTCCATCTCCTTCTATCTCTCTTTCTCTATATGTCTCTTTTTCTTACTCTCACTACTCATGATTTGTTCACATTCCCTACCTCTTTCTCTCACTCTCTTGTACCCCCTCCTTCCCTCCCTTCTTCCCCTTTATCTCTTCGACTTTCTAGATCACTCGTTTATTCTTTCCCCTCTCTTGCTCTCCCTCTCATCCCTCTCTTTCTATTCAATCTCTTCTCTATATTCCCCTCTCTCTCCCACTCTCTATACTCACTTCCTCCCTACTCACTTATCTCTCTCTTGTCTCTATATTCTTACATCCCTCTCTCATTCTCTCAATTCTCTCCCCTCTCACAATCTCTTCTATCTCTTGCTCCCTCCTACTCTCTCTCATCTCTTCTATCTCTCCCTCACACACTCTCTCTCCTTCCCCTGTTCCTCAATTTCTCTCTTCTCTCGATGTCTATTCTCTTCACTCCCTCACCATCTCACTCTTGTTTCTTATTCTCTCTTTCTCACACACAAGCTTTATCTTTCTCTCTCACTCTCTCATTCTCTCATTCTCTCTATCTTTCTCGCTCTCTCTTCATTTTTTTGTCTATCTCATTTGCTTACTCTATTTTACTCTCTCTTAATCTACTCTTTTACTCTCTCATTCTTCTAATTCTCTCTACACCCTCCTCTCATTTGTCTCTTCATCTCTCCCTCACACACACTCTCTCTCCATCCTCTGTTCCTCAATTTCTCTCTTCTCTGGATGTTTGTTCTCTTCACTCCCTCACCTTCTCACTCTTCATCTCTTTTACTTTCTCATCCTCTCTCTAACTCACTTTCATTTCTTATTTCTCTCCCACTCTTTCTCCTCTTGCTAGCCTCTTATCTCTCTCACTTTTGAAGTC
>NW_018251878.1:11500-16004 GCF_001263595.1 Phalaenopsis equestris | reverse complement strand
CTCTCTCTCTCTCCCTCTTTATCCCTCTATCCTCCCACACTCTCTCCCTCTCACTCTTTCTCCCACTTTGTTTCTCTTTTGACCTCCCTCCTCTCTGCCTCCCTCTTTCTCACTCGCTTACCACTATAATTCTTTCTCCCTTTCTCTCACCTTTCTCAAACAATCTTCTCTATGTCGCTTTATCTCTTTCACTCTCTCTATCTCTATTGCTCGTCTCTTTCGCTTTATCTCTCTCCCTCCCTTTTTATGACTCCCTCTCTCCCCCCTCACACCTGCCCTTTATCTCAATTTGTTCCTAGGACTCCTTTTTTCTCTCTCTCCCCCATCTATTTTCCATGATCTCGATCTTTGTCCATCCCCCTCTCTCTATCTTCTGCAATCTCGCTCTATTACTCTCTCACCCTCTTTCTTTCTCTTTCTCTTATATTTTAATTTTTCTCTCTTTCTCTCTCTCTCACACATATCTACTTATCTCTTACTCTATCTGTTTCTTTCTTTATCTCTTACTTTCTTTCAACTCTCTCCCTTTATGCCCCCTCTCTATGTCATTATCTCACACTCTCTCCCTATATCTCCTATATCTCTAATCTCCTTAGCATGTTTCTTTCTCTCACTCCCTCCCCTTTTCCTCTATCTCTCTTGCTCTCAATTCTCTCAATTTTTTTTTCTTTTGCTCTCTCAATTCTCTCAATTTTCTCAATTCTAACACGAGCTATTTCAAATAAGTCGAACACGAGCCAAGCCTGAGCTCGCTCAAGCTCGACTCGTTTACAACCCTGATTATTTTTCTAGCTCTCTCTTCTATGTCATGCTCTCTTACTCATTCTTACTATCACTCCCTCTCTCTTCTCACTCTCCCTCTTTCTCTCTCATAATCTCTCTCATCTCATTATTCCTTTCTATCTATCTCTCACTTCTCACTTTGCATTAATTTTCTTTACTTGCTCTCTTCTGTCTCTCTCACCCTTGCTTTCTCTCTTTGTTTCACTAAATCTCTCTCACATTCTAACTCTCTCTCTTTCTTACTCACCTATTCTTCCTCCCTCTCTTTCTCTCTCCATCCCTCCCTCCCTTCCTCTCCTTTCATCTTCTTCTTCTCTTCCTCTCTCCCTCTCACTGCATTTAACTCATTTATGGCTTCCATTATTCTTTCAATCCCTCCCTCTTTCCTTCCATCTTAAACAACCTCCTTACACTCATTTTTCCCTTTTTTATTCTCTATTTTGTCTCATCTTACTTTTCCTCTCTTCTCTCTCTCACTCTCTCCCCTTTGCTCCTCTCTCCTCCCTCACTCACCTCTCTCTTTATCTCCAACCTCATCCCTTCTCATTAAGCCTTTCTTTTTTTATCTCCTCTTTTATGTTTCTCTTCTCTATCCTCTTGCTCTATCTTCTCAATATATCCATCTCCCCCACTCCCTCCCTCCCTCCCCTCTCACTCTACGTCCCTTCATTCTCTCCATCTCTCTCCTTGTCTCCCACCTTCCCTCCATCCCTCACATGCACTCTCTCATGTCCCTCCCTTCATTTCTTGCTCCCCTCTTCTCACTCATTTTACTCTCGCCATCTCCCACACTCACTCACTCACTCACTCGATTTCTCTCCCTTCTATTGCCTTTCTCTTTCACACTCACTAAATATGTTTTTTCTCCCTTTTATTTCTATGTCCCTTTCTCACAACCCTACCTCCCTACCTGCCTCTAACTCTCTTGCTCTTCTCTTCCGCCTTCTACTTTCATCTCTCTCCTTCCTTATCCCTCCCTCTCTCTATCCTTTTCCATCCTTTCTCTTTCTCTCTCATTCTCTTTCTATTGCTTTTTATTCTCTCACTTCCCTCTCTTACTCTCTTCCCTCTCTTACTCTTATTTCCATCCTTTTTGCCTCTCTCTCCCTTTCCCATCCTCCCTCTCACTTCTTGTCTCTCTCTTACTCTCTTTTCTATCTATACCCATTCTTTCCCTCTGTTTCCTTGCAAACTATCTTTCGATATCTATTGCTTTGCTCCCTCACTCTCTCTCACTTCATGTTCCTCCCTCTCACGTACACTCTTGCTCCCTCTCTTCTTGCTTTTCTTAGTTCCTTGTCACACTCCCTCCCCTTCTCTCTTACTCTCTCTCCTCTCTCCCTCTTTCTCTCCCTTTCCGACCTTCCCTCCCTCATGGTCTCTCTTATTTTATATCCTTCTTTCGATATATCTCTCTCTCATGCTAAATCAGTCTCACTCTCCCTCTCCATCTATTTCTCTAATCTCTCTCCCTCTCATCCTCTTCCCCACTCTCTCACTCTCCACGTTTCTTCTCTTTCATTTCTCTCTCTTTATCTTTTTCTCGTCCCGGCTTACTCTCTCTACTCTTTCGCTCTCTCTTTTTTTTCTCTCTCATTCTCTTTGTCTCACTTACTCTATCTCGCTCTCTTTATCCCACCCTCTCTCTCTCTCACACACACACACATATATCTTTCCTCTTTCTCACCCACTCTCTCTCCCTTACTCCCTTCATCTTTTTCTCTCTTACTCTTTCTATCTTCCTTATTCAACTTCATGTCTTTCTTTCTCTCTATCTCTCCCTAGCTTTATCAACCTCATGTTTTTCTTCTCAATCTATCCCTTCCATCCTACCTCCCTCTCTTCCTATTTTCATCTTATCATCGCATATCGCTCTTTCATTTACTTAACTTTCTCTACCCATCTCCCTCTCACCTCAATAAATTTTTATCGCTCTCCCCTTTCTTCGCTCTATAAATTTTTATCGCTCTCCCCTTTCTTCTCATTCTCTTTTTATCTCACTAGTTCTATTTTTCTTGCTCTCTTTTCTTCCCTGTCCTGGTCTCTATGTCTCTTTCTATCTTTATTCTCTTTCTCCCCCACAACACCCCAATCTTGCACTATCACTTCCTCACTCTCTCTCAATCCAGCCTCACTCTTCCACTCTCCCTCTTTCTTTTGTTCTCTCTACCACTCTTCATCCCTCACTCTCTCCCTCCCTCCCTCCCAATCCATACCTCTACCTAGATCTCATTCCATCCCACATTTTCTTATATCTATCTCTCTCTATCTCCCTCTCATCCCATTTCTCTATTTGTATCTCTCCCATCCACTCTCTCTCTTACTACCACCCTTTTTCTCTCTTTCACCATTTCTCTCTCTATCTCGCTCTCTTCAGACACTCACTCATCTCTAATTTCTTTATGTTTCTTTTATATCCCATGCTATCATTCCCTTTATGTCTCTCTCTCTCTCTCTCTCTCTCACTATTACTCATTATCTCTTCTCATATTCTCCACCGCTTTGTTTCTCTAACGTCTTTGCTATCATTCCCTCCCTCTGTTCCCTCCCAATCTCCCTCTATTCCTCTTTCAATCTTTCTCTCTTTATCCTTGCACTTCCCGTCTCTCTCTCTCTCTCTTTTTCTCTTATTCCCTCTTGCTCTATCTCCCTTTCTTCCCTTAGTCTCTCTTACTCCATCTCTCTTTGTCTCTCACTTTCACTTACTCTTCATTCTTCTCTCGCCTTCTGTTGCTCTTTTTAATTGCCCATCTCTTTCCACCTTTCTCTGCATCCCTCTTTTGTCATACCTTGTCTCTTCGCACTCTACTATCTCTTTGTTCTGTGTAGTCTTCTGTCCCTCTCCTACATATTATTCCTCTAGCTTTCTAATCTATTCCGTCCTCTTTTACTCATTATTACTATTAGTCCCTCTCTCTCTTTCTCTCTCATGATCTCTCTCATCTCATTCTTCCTTTCTATATGTCTCTCACTTCTCTCTTTGCCTTCATTCTCTTTAGTTGCCCTCTCTTCTCTCTCTCATTTTTACTCTCTCACTCTCTTTGCTTTACTAACACTCTCTCACTTTCTCACTCTTTCTTTCTTATTCACCTTTTCTCCATCCCTGCCTCCCTTCCTCTCTCCCTTCATCTCCTCTCTCTCTCATTTGTTTTGCTCTCTTCTTTCCCTCCCCTTACCACACACTCTCTCTCACTATTTCTCACTTTCTCTTATGCTTCTTTTTACCACCTTTTCCCTCCCTATTTCACTCCCTCCTTCTCTCACACACACATCTTTATCTCTCTTTCTCGCCCCCTCGCCTCTCTCTCCTCCCTCACTCACCTCTCTCTTTATCTCCAACCACATGCCCTCTCATTAAGTCTTTCTTTTTTTATCTCCTCTCTTTTAAGTAACTCTTCTCTATCTTCTTGCTCTTTGTTCATCCATCTCTCCCACTCGCTCTCCTTCTCTCTCTTTGTTTCTTGCTCTCCCCCTTTCTCACTCACTTTACTCTCACTATCTCCCACGCTCGCTCACTCACTTGTTCTCACTCCTTTCTATTGACTATTTATCCATCTATCTCTCACTCTCTTCTCTTACTCTCTCTTATTGGTTCTCTATTTGTCTCTCACCCTCCCTTACTCTTCATCCCCTCTCTCTTTCTCTTGCTCTACTTCCATCTATCTTTTTTCCTTCTCCCTCTCTCTATCTTTCTCCATCCTTTTTCTTTCTTTCTCTCTCC
>NW_018251878.1:11188-11417 GCF_001263595.1 Phalaenopsis equestris | reverse complement strand
TCTTTCCCTCTCTCTCTCCCTTGACCATCCTCCCTCTCTCTCCTTGTCTCTCTCTTACTCTCTTTTTTATCAATTTCCTTTCTTGCCCTTTGTTTCTTTTGCAATCTTTCTCACCATATCTATTACTTTGCTCCCTAAACGAAAAGAGAATGACAGAGGGTGCAAGAGAGAGATAGAGAATGATATAAGAAGGGAGGGAGGCAAGGAATATTCATGATAGAGGGAAAGA
>NW_018251878.1:0-11125 GCF_001263595.1 Phalaenopsis equestris | reverse complement strand
GAGAGAGAGAAAGGGTGAAAGGGTAGGAAAGATGTATAGAGAAATCATGAGAGAGAGTAAGAGAGAGAAAAAGAGTAAACTAGAGAGAGGGTGAGAAAGGGAGGGAGAGAAAGAGAAGATAGGGAGGAGAGAGGGATAAAGAGTGAGAGTGAGTGAGAGAGATAATGAGAGTAAGGTAAAAAGAGTGAGAGAGAGAGGAAGGGGGAGAGAGCAGGAGGGAGAGAGGAGAGAGATCATAAAGAAAGAAAGAATTAGTGAGAGAGAAAAAGAGAGGTAGGATGTAAGAGATAGAAACAATAGTGTGGTAGAGGGATAGAGAATGTGAGAATGTGAGTGAGAGAAAAATGAAGCTAAGTGAGAGAGTGGGAGAGAGAGAAAGGGGAGGGAGAAAAAGAAGAGTGAGAGCGAGAGGGAGAGAGAGAAGAATTGAGATAGAATAAAGGGACAAAGAGAGAGAAAAGATGAGAGAGAGAAAGAGGGAGGGAGGGCTAGAGAGAAGGGTACAAAGAATAAGGATGGGAATGAAAAATAAAGAGTGAGAGAGTAAGAGGCTAAGGAGAGAGAAGAAAAATGGAGAACAGAGAAGAGATAGAGAATAAATGAGAGTGTGAGAGATTGAGAGAGAAGATAGAGTGGAAGATAGATGGAGGGTAGAAAACGAGGAAGAAGGAGAAAGGAAGGGAGAGAGAGGGCTTGAGAGAGGTAGAGAGAGGCAAAGAGAGGGAGAGAGGGTGATAGAGAGAGAAAATATGATGGAGAGCATAAGAAAAAGAGGAAGTGAGAAGAGAGATAGTCAATAGAGAACGTGAGGGAAGGAAGGAAATAGAAACAGAGAGCAAGAAAGAGATAAAGGGACAACAAAAGAGAGAGAGATAGAGGAGATTGACATAATGATTCGAGGGAGAGAGAGAGGACCTAACAGAGCTAGAGAGATAAAATGAGTGAAAGAAAGGGAGTGATAGATAAAGATCAAGGGAGGAAGGAAGAGAGATATTTAGAGATAGAGGGCGAAGGGGGTATAGAGCAGGAGACAAAGTAAAAGAGAGAGGGAGAGTGAGAGAAAGAGGATATGGGAGAAGAGAGATGGAGTGAGGTTGAGAAAAGAATGGAGGAGAGAAGGAAGGCGAAGAGAGAAAGAGAGCTAAAGAGAAGGGAGGAAGGAAGGCGAAGGGAGGGGTGGAGGGATAGATAAAGTGAGAAGAGTGGAAAAGAAAAGGATAAGAAAGTGAGAGCTAAAGAGATGGAGAAAGTTAAAGAAAAAGTGAGAGTGAGAGCGAGAGAAGGAGAAGAGAAATAAATGAAGAAAGGAGAGAAGAGGCGAGGGAGAGAGAAAGATAGATAGAGAAAGAGCGAGAAAGAACGAGGAAAGGGAGAGGGACGTTGAGAAAGAAATAATAAACAAAGGAGGGAGAGAGAGCATGGGAGAGAGCAAGAAAAAGATGGGAGACAGAAAAAAGATCAAGAAAGATAAATAAAGAGAGGGATAGAGGGTGAAAGGGATGGAGGGAAAGAAAGAAAAAAGATAGTGAGAAAGGTTAGACAAAGTGTTGGAATTAATAGAAAAAGATATAAGGAGGGATAGAGAGTGAGAAATTGATAGAGAGAGGTGGCATAGTGGGAGAGAGAGGGGGGAAAAAGAGAGAAAAGAAAGAGATAGGTAGATAGTGGGTGAGAAAGAATTAGAGAGTACAAGCGAAAGTGGGAAAGAGAAAATAAGATAGTGAGTCAGTGTGAGATCGTAGGAGAGCGAGGGAGGAGAGTGTGTAATAGAGCTAAAATGGAGAAAGAGAGAAGAAATATAATATGGAGAGAGAGAGAGAGAGAGCAGATAAAGAAGAGCTAGTTAAAAATTGAGAGACCTTAAAAATAGATAGAGATAGAGGGAGGATGGGATTGAGGAGGAGAGAGATAGATAAAAAAAAGAAATTGAAGAGAGTGAATAGAGATATAGAGAATGAGAATGACAAAATGTGAGAGGGGGAGAGAGTGTGAGCAATGGAGTGTTAAAGAGAAAGTTAGAGAGTGAGCAAGAGTGACAGAAAGTGCCAGAGAGAGGTAGAGCGCTAGAAAGAGTTAGAGATAAATATACGGGAGAGAGAGAGGGATTGGAGAAATGCTATGAAGAGAGAGAGAGAAAAAAAAATCAAAGGGATAGGAACAAATAAAGAGAGAATGAGAAAGATAGAGTGAGTGAGATAGAGTGAGTGAGATGAAGAGAGAAGAGAGAGAACAATTAAGAGATGAAAAGAGAGAGCGAAGTATGAAGCGAAACAGAGAGTGGGAGAATAGATAAAGAGAGACGGTGAGAGAAGGAGAAAAAGAGAGAGCAAGAGAAAGAAGAGAAAAGAGAGAGCAAGAGAAAAGAGACAGAGAGAGTGAGAGAAGTGAGAAAAAGAGAGAGCGAGAGAATGAAGGGAAATAGAGAGTGGGAGAAGAGAAAAATAGAGTGAAAGAGAGAGTGTGAGGAAGGGAGAGAGACAGAGTAAGAGAGAGAACAGAGAGAGAGTGAGGGTGGGTGGGAGGGAGGATGGAAGAGAGATGAAGAGAGTGCAAGTGTGAGAGAGAGGGGGAAAGAAAAAGAAAGATTGCAAGAGAAAGTGAGAGAGGGAAAGCGTGTGAGAGGAAGACAAGGATGGAGGGAAAAAGAGCAAAAAATTAGATATATCATGAAATATTGTGAGAGAGATGGATAGAGAGATCAAGAGATAAAGAGAAGTATGAGAGACTGGGAGAGAGATTAGGAGAGGAATGGGGAGAGGGAGATTAGGAGGGGAATAGGGAGAGGGAGAGAAGGAGGGACAGAAGGAGGCAAAGACAGAAGGAGATAGAGAGGAAGTGAGAGAGTGTGAGATAGTGAAGTGAGAGGGGGAGTGAGAGAGAAAGAATGGAAGGAAAAGAGATGAAGAAAGACAGAGGGATCAGGTTAGAGAGTATAAATAGTGAGCTACATTTGGGGGTGAGAGAAAGGGAGAAAGAGTATAAGGAGAGACAAAGAGAGAAAGAAAGAGAGGGAGGGAGAGGGCGTGTGTGTGTGTGAGAAAGAGAGAGGTAGAGGGAGGAAAGAGAGAAAACAAGGTGGGAGAGAAATAAATAGAAAGGATTGTGAAAGAGTGAGCGAGAGAGAAAGTGTAAGAGAGATAACATGGAAGAGACAGTGGGAGAGAGGGAGAGAAAAAGAAAGAAAGATTGAGAATGCAAGGGAGAGAGAGTGAGAGTGATGGATATATGAATAGATAAAGAGGGAGAGAGAGACAGAGAGAATGATTATGAGGTACAAAAAGTGAGATAGAGTGAGAAGGAGGGAGAGAAAGATATATAAGTAGACAGAGAGGGAGAGGGAGAGGGAGAAAGAGGGAGAAAATGAGGGGGGACGAAAGGAGGGAGAGAGATAAATAGTTAGAGAGAAAGAGAGAAATAAAAAGAAGAGAGCAAGAGAAGAGAGCGAAGAGGGAGAGAGAATTATAGATGAAGGCAAGATGGAAGAGAGATGGAAGGGACGAGGGACAAATTGGGAAAGCGGGAGGAAGGGAGAGTGACAAAGGCAGATAGAGAGAGTTGAAAGGCAGAGAGGGAGATAGTGGGAGACAGAGGGCGAGAGATGAAATTGAGTAAGAGAGAAAGAGTGTGTGAGTGAGAGAAAAAGAAGGATGGAGATTAAGAAAGAGAGAGAAAATGATCGAGAGATAGAATAGAAAGAATGAGAAGAAAGAGAAGAAAGATGCCATGTGAGAAAAAGACAGGTATATAGATGAGAGAGAGAGATAGAGAGATAAAGAAAGAGAGTGAGAGCAAGAAGCAGTAAGAGAGCATTAAATTGAAGAGAGAGCTACATAAGTAAGAGAAGGTAGAGGGATAAATAAGAGAATAGAGAGAAAATTAAATGAGAGATAAAGTGGGAAAGGGAGGAAGAGAGAACGAGAGGGGAAAAGGAGGGATAGAGGTATAGAAAGTGATGGAGAGAGAGAAGAGAGGAATAGAAAAAGAGAGGAAGCTAGGGATGGAGACAAGAAGAGAGAGAGAGAGGGTGGAGGAAGGAGAGTGAGACGGAGGGATAAATAGTGGAAGAGAGAATTGAGTGACTAAGAGAGAGGGTAAGAGTGTGGGGGGTAGAGTGAGAGAGAATAAAGAGAGAATAAAGAGAGAAGATTGAGAGGTATTGAGAGAGGGAGAAGGGGATAGACAGAGAAAGTATAGAGAGAAGATTGAGAGGGAGGGAAGGGGAGATTGAGAGAAAGTGTGAGAAGGAGGGAGGGAGGAGAGTGATTGGGAAGAAGGGGAAGGAGTGTGAGAGAGAGATTGAAAGATAGAGAGAATGAGAGAGAGTATAAGAAAGATAGAGAAACAGGGAGACAAAGAGCAGGATGGAGGAGGGAGAGAAAAGATGAAGCAGGAGAATAGATTGATAAACCTAGAGTGAGAAAAAAATAGAGAGAGATGAAGGGAGAGATGTATACAGTAAAAGAGAGAAAGTGATAAAGAGAGGGAGAGTAAAAGTGAGAGGCAAGCTGAGTGAGAGAGAGAAGTGAGAGCATAAGAGAGAGGGGGAGAAGAGAGAGATAAAAGGAGTGAGAGGAGAGAGAGTGTGTGAGAAAAGAGAGAGCAAGAGAGAGTGAAAAAAATAAGAGATTGAGAGAAAAAGCAAAAGTGAAGGTTAAGGAAAAAAGACGTAGAAAATCAAAGAGATAAAAAAGGAAGAAAAAGAAAAATAGGATAAGATAGAGAATAGAGAGTTTGAGAAAGTGAGAGGAGACATAAGAAGGGGAGATAATTAAAGTGAGAGAAAAAGAAGAGAGAGAATGAGTGAGGGAGCAAGAGAGGAAAGCCATGGAAGAGAGAGGGAGGGTGAGTGAGATAAATAGTGTGAGAGAGAGGGAAAGTGAGAGAGCGAGAGTGAGGGAGGGAGAAAGGAAAGGATCAAGTGAGAGAAAGAGATGGTGAGAGAGAAAAGAGATAGAGAAAGGAAAGCGAGAGAGATGGAGAGAGAGCAAAGAGATAGAGAAGGAAAGAGAGAGCAAGAAAGAGAGAAAAAAATAACAAGAAAAAGAACAGAAAAAAAAGAGTAAGAGAGGGGGAGTAAGAGGGGAGTGAGAGGGATGGAGTGAGAGGGTGAGAGAAAGAAGAGAGAGAGCAAATAATGGAGCAAGAGAGATGAGAAAGAAGTGAGCGAGAGGGACTGAGAATGCGGAAGAGAGAAAGAATGAAAGTAATATAGAGAAATCAAAAAGTGAGGTAGAGGTACGGAGTGGGAGAGAGAGCTATAGAAAGAGGGAGATAGTGCATGTGGGAGAGAGAGAGTGAGTAAAGAAGAGGAGGAAAGACATGGAGAGAGAGCAAGGGGAAGGGAAGAGAGCAAGAAAGTCTAGATATAGTGAGATAGGAATAAAGAGAAATAGCATGAGCAAGGGAGTGAGAGAGATATAGAGAGAGAAAGAGTGAGGGAGAGAGATATTAAATATTGGGGGAGATAAAGAAATAGAAATGAAAGAAGGGGGATGGGAGGTGATTGACAAAGAAAGCATGAAAGAGATAAAGCTAGAGAGATATAGAGAGTAAACCAGAGAAGACATAAGAAAAAAAGAAATAGAGGGAGGCATAGTGGGTGAAAGTGAGAGAGAGAGAGGGTGAAAGAATGAATGAAGTGAGAGGAAGGGAGGGAGAGCAAGAGAGTGGGATATATAATGATTAGAGAGAAGATACAGAGAGAGGAGAGAACAGAGAGGAGCAGAGCCAGAGAGCAGAGCGAGGGATAGTGATGGAGGGAGGGAGGTATAGTTGAGAGAGAGAGAGAGAGCAGAGATGTAAGAGTGAGATAGAGGGAAAGGGAGAATATGAGGTGGCGGGAAGGGAAGAGGAGTTTGAGAAAGTGGGAGAGGGTGAGAAGGAAAGAGGGATGACAAAAAATATGGAAGAATGGGGGAGGAGGTCCAAAGAGAGAGGGAAATAAAGAGTAGGTAGAAAAAAGAGAGCGATATGGAGGGTGAGAGAGGGGGGACAGAGAGCAAGAGAGAAAAAGTGTGGGAGTGAATAAAAGGGAGCAAGAGAATAGAGAGAATGAAAGATGAGAGAGAGCAAGCTATAACAAGAAAAGAGATAACGAGTAGGAATGGATGGATGGAGGGAATCTTAGAGAGGGAGAGAGAGAAAAGGATAGCAAATAGAAAGCAAGAGAGTGGAAGGCAGAGACCGATAGAAAGAGAGAGCTAGAAGAGAGAGTGAGAAAAGAGGAGTGAAAAAATAGAAATGGAGAAGGAATTAGAGCAACCAAGATAGGGTGAAGAGAAGAGAGAGAAAAGAGAGTGACAGAGAGACAACGAGAGAGGGAGGGAGTGAGAGGGCAAGAGAGAGCGGGAGAGAGAAATTATGAGAGAGAATAAAATGGAACAAGAGAATAGATTGAGTGAAATATAAGAGAGAGTATTCTAGAGTGAGAAAAGAGAGAGAGAGCAAGTGAGGGAGAAAGAGAGAGGAAAGATATGTGAGAGGGAGGGAGGGTGAGATAGTGGGAGGAGGGAGGGGAGAGAGGGATAGAGAGAAAGAATGAATGAAAAGAAAGGAAGGAGAGAGAGAGAGATCGAGAGAGAGAAAGGGTGAGTGAGATATAGCGAGAGAGAGAGAGTTAGAGAAAGTGAGAGAGTGAGAGTGAAGAAGGGAGAGAAGGAAAGCGAGAGGGTAAGAGAGAGAGTGGGAGAGAAGATAGAGAGCAATAGATGGAGAGAGGGAGAGAGAGTTAGAAAAAGAATTAATAGAATGAGTTAGAGAAGAAACAAATCAAGAGAAAAAGAGAGAAAGGGAGAGCAAGAGAGATAGTGAGAGAGCAAAGAGATAGTGAAGGAAAGAGAGAGCAAGAAAGTGTGAGAAGGATAACAAAGTGAGAAAAGAAAAAAAAGAGTAAGAGAGAAGGGGAGAGAGGAGAGGGGAGAGAGAGTGGGAGAGAGAGTGGAGAGAGAGTGGGAGAGAGGGAGTCAGAGAGCAATAGAAAGAGAGAGCTAGATGAGAGAGTGAGTAACAAAGAGTGACAAAATAGAAAATGATAGAAAAATCAAAGAGATACAGAAGGAAAGAGAGTGAATGAATGATTGAAGAGTGAGGATGAAGGGGGAGAGAGAGCAAGAGAGAGAGATAGAGAGAGAGAAAGGGAGAGAGATTGATTGAGCGAGAAAGAAAGAGAGGAAGTGAGAGAGTGAGTCTGAGGGAGGGAGGGCAGAAAGGTAAGAGATAGAGTGGGAGAGAGGATAGGGAACAAGAGATACAGATAGGAAGAAAGATTTAGAATGAGAAAGAAGGGAGCTAATTAGAGAATAAAGAGATCAGGATATAGATAGAGAGAAAGGGAAAGCGAAAAAGTGGTGAGGGAGTAAAGAGATAGAGAGGGAAAGAAAGAGAAAGCAAGAGAGCGAAGGATAACCAAAAAAAAAGAGAGAAAGGGGGAGAGATGGGGGAGAGAGACGGAGAGAGAGAAAAGAAGAGAGGAGAGAAGGAAAGAGAGCAGAAAGTAGAGAGTGATATAAAAAAAGAGTGAGAGGAGAAAGTAAGAAAAGATGAGTGAGAAAATAGAAAGCTTTTGTATCTTCTCTTTCTGGTTATCTCTCTATTGCTTGCTCTCGCGCCTCTCTCACTAAAACTCTCATTCCCTCTCTTCTACCATCTTTCTTTCTATCATTCTTTCATGCTCTTTTCTACTTCCCTCTCTCTCAATCTCACTTTCTTGTGCCCTTCCCCTCCCTCATTCCCTCCATTCCTCCTTCCCGATCCCTTCCTCTATCTTTTCAATCTTGCTTCTCTTTCGCTCAATCCCCCTCACTTTCTTTCTCTTTGCAATCCCTCCTTCCCTGACTCCCTTTCTATTTACTCTCTTCTTTCAATTTTTCTCTCACTCTCTCACTCTCTCACTCGTTTCTCTATTCTTTCACTTGTTCATTTCTATCTATATCTCTCTCTCTCTCTTCTCTCTCTCTCTCCCCTCTTCAGCTCTTTTCTCTCTCTTTTTCTCTAAATATATCTGCATCCTTCCCTTATTATTTTTCTGACCCTCCTTTCTCTACCTTGCTTTATCACCTCTATCTCACATAATGTTCTCTCGCTCTCACTTGCTAACCCTCTTTCTTATTCTCTTGCTCTCTCTATCTCTCTCTCCCTCTCTCTTTTGTCAGTCTCTCTTCTCATTCCTCACTCACCATTTCTCTCCCTCTATTCATCACTCTCTCAGTTGCTCGCCCTCCCTACCTTTCACTTTAAATTTCCCTCTCTGCAGCACTCTCTCTACCCCTCTTCTCTCTCATTATTTCTCACTTTCACTTACACTTCTCTCTCACTCCTTCCATCTCTCCCTCTTTTCACTTGCTCCCTTCCTTTCTCCCTCAATCTCTCCCTCTTTTACACTCTCTCTTGCTTCATCTCTTTAGCTCTTCCTTGCCTTACTCTCTCTCTCTCTCTCTCTCTCTCTTTTCTCTCACTTTGCTCACTCTTTCTCTTTATATATCCCTCATACATGCTCTCTCTCACTCTCCCACCCTTTCTCTCTTTCAATCCCCCTCTTTTCTCTCCCTCAATTTTTCTCACTTTCTCTCATAATTCTCTCTCTCCTACCTTCCCTCTTTCACTCCATACCTTCCTCATTCCCTCCCTTTCTCCCTCTCCATATCTCTTACTCTCTTTACCATACTCTTGTTCTCACTCTACCCCTCTTTATTTCTCTCTCTCTCGCTCCCTTGCTTGTTCTTTCTCACTATTTCATTCTATATTTCTCTCCCTTCCTCCCTCATTCTTACTCTCCCCCCTTGCTCTTAATCTCGTTCTCCCTCCCTTTTAATCTCTTACTTTCTCTCTCTCTCTCTCTCTTTCTCTCTAGATCTGTCTCACTCCTAAACTCTCTTTCACTTTATTTCTCTCTTTCCATTGATCTTGCTTACTCCCTCTTTCTTTCCATCTCATGATCTCCATAATGACAGAGAGAGAACAAAAGAGGGTAGGTCAAAGAGAGTGATATAAAGGGGGAGAGAGGGGGAGTGTGAGGGAAAGAGGAGTGAGGGAGAGAAAGTATGAGAGATAATAAAAGGGAACAAGAGAATAGATTGAGTGAAATATAAGAGAGAGAATGCTAAAGTGAGAAAAGAGAGAGCAAGTGAGAGAGAAAGGGAGAGGAAAGATATGGGAGAGGGAGGGAGGAGAGAGTGAGATAGAATAAAAGGGTGAGAGAGAGAGTGGAGGGAGGAAAGATATGGGAGAAGAGAGAAAGCATGAATGAAAAGAAAGCAGGAAGGGATAGAGAGTAAGAGAGAGAAAGGGAGAGTGAGATAGATAGTGAGATAGATAGAGCGAGTGAGATATAGCGAGAGAGAGAGAGTTGGAGAAAGTGAGAGAGTGAGAGTGAAGAAGGGATATAATGAAAGTGAGAGGGTAAGAGTGAGAGTGGGACAGAGTATAGAGAGCAATAGATGGAGAGTGGGAGAGAGAGTTAGAAAAAGAATGAACAGAGTGAGTTAGAGAAGAGAGAGATCAAGAGAGAGATAGAGAGAAAGGGAGATAGTGAGAGAGCAAAGAGATTGTGAAGGAAAGAAAGAGCAAGCAAGTGTGATTAAGGAGTGTGAGAGACCAGAGACAAGAAAAAAAGAGTAAGAGAGAAGGGGAGAGGGGGAGAGAGGGGAGAGAGAGTGGGAGAGAGAGTGGGAGAGAAAGTATGAGAGAGGGAGTCATAGAGTGATAGAAAGAGAGATCTAGATGAGAGAGTGAGTACCAAAGAGTGACAGAATAGAAAAAGATAGAAATAGCAAAGAGATACAGAAGGAAAGAGAGTGAATGAATGAAGAGTGAGAGAGAGCGAGAAAGAGAGAGAGAGGGAGAGAGATTGATGGAGCGAGAAGGAAAGAGAGAAAGTCAGACTGAGTGTGAAGGAGGGAGAGAGGGAGGGAGGGTGAGAAGGTAATAGATAGAGTGGAAGAGAGGATAGAGAACAAGAGATAGGGAGAGATGAGCTAATTAGAGAATAAAGAGATCAGGATATAGATAGAGAGAAAGGGAAAGCGAAAAAGTGGTGAGGGAGTAAAGAGATAGAGAGGGAAAGAAAGAGAAAGCAAGAGAGCGAAGGATAACCAAAAAAAAAGAGAGAAAGGGGGAGAGATGGGGGAGAGAGACGGAGAGAGAGAAAAGAAGAGAGGAGAGAAAGCAAGAGAGCAAAAGGCGGAGCGTGATAGAAAGAAAGAGTGAGAAGAGAAACTGAGAAAAAATGAGTGAGAAGAGAAAGTGAGAAAAGATGAGTGAAAAAATAGTAAGCTTTTCCATCTTCTCTTTTTGGTTATCTCTCTATTGCTTGCTCTCTTTCCTTCTTGATCTATCTATTGCCTACTCTTGTGCCTCTCTCTCACTTAAATTCTCATTCTTTCTCTCCTTCCATCTATCTTTTTATCATTCTTTTGTGCTCTTTTCTACTTCCCTCCCTCTCAATCTCACTTTTCTGTGCCCCCCTCCCTCATTCCATCCATTCCTCATTCCCCATCCCTTCCTCTATCTCTTCAATCTTGTTTCTTGTTCGCTCAATCCCCCCTCACTTTCTTTCTCTCATTATCCCCCTTTATCACCCTCCCACCCTTCATATATCTCTTCTCTTTCCCCCTTTCTCTCCTTCTCTTTCTCCGCAGTCCCTCCTTCCCTTTGTCCCTCTCTATTCAATCTCTTCTTTCAATCTATTCTCTCTCACTCACTCTCTCTCTCTCACTCGCTTCTCTACTCTTTCACTCATTTATCTCTCTCTCTCTCTCCATGTCTCCCTCCCCCTCTTCAGCTCTTTTCTCTCTCTTTCTCTCTAAATATATCTGCATCCTTCCCGTATTACTATCTCACATAGTGTTCTCTCGCTCTCTCTTTTCTCTCTCTCACTTTTTTTGTCTCTTGTTCTTCTAATATCTTTCTCTCCCTCCCTTGCTACCTCTCTCTATATTTTCTCTCACATAACTTTATCTCCTCTCTCTTTCCCTCCCTCACTCTGTTGTTCTCTATCGCACTCCCTCCCTCCCTCCCTCCCTTTATTTCTCTACCTCTGTTGGATCTTCCTCTCTATCTCTCTTCCTCCCGTGCTCTTTTTTTTGCTCCCCCTACACTCTCTTCACTCCCCCTACACTCTCCTTCACTC
>NW_018251877.1:0-675 GCF_001263595.1 Phalaenopsis equestris | reverse complement strand
AAGCGGAGTTGAGTGGCCTCCTTTTTGTGATTTTTTTGAATTTTCACTTTTATTTGTCGCAATTTTGTACGAGAAGACAGTTTCTTCGGAGGCGCGTAGTAGGCAGCATCTTCATGAATGCCAACTTCATAAAATGAAAACGGTTGTAGATCTCCCTTAATGTAGTGTTCTTGTCCTTCTTTGTAATACTTGATGCATTGGTGTAGAGATGAGGGAACCATGTTGTGTTCATGAATCCATGGTTGACCCAGTAGAGTGTTGAAAGAGGTTTCGGCATCAATGATATGAAACTTGGCGGTTGTTGCTAGTTCTCCAACATTCATAAACAATGTAATAGATCCAAGGGCTCCTTCTCCCTTTTAGTTGAATCCTCTTAACATCATTTTATCGGCCATAAGCTCCTGAGCTTCGATGTTTAAATAGGTCAATGTCCGTAGACTCATCAAGTTGAGTGATGCTCCAGGATCTACTAAAACTCTGGACAACATAAATCTGCCGATGTTAACGGAGATGTAGAGTGGACGATTGTGGTCGGTGGTACCAAGCAGCAAATCTTCATCTGTGAAGGTTACCCCAGGTTGTTCTTTTAATGAACAAACTTCATCCGAGGATGTGCTGGCCATGTGAGTTAAGAAAATCTCTGAGCCAAGCAAGGGTATAACCACGGGCTATATC
>NW_018251876.1:0-411 GCF_001263595.1 Phalaenopsis equestris | reverse complement strand
TACAGAAAATTAATGGTATTCTAAAACTATGTTCCCCGATGAACATTTTGTCATTTTTTATCTTTCGTCCGACTTCAGTGGTAGAATTTACTCCACTGAATCGAATTTGATAGTTGAGCATTTCTTGTGCATCTTTAGGAATATTATTAACATTAGTACAGCATGTAGTTGTACCAGTGTCAATAATAGCTTTTAACGTAAAACGATCAACGTCCTATATTTCGAATGTTATGTTAACATTATACAGGTCATTATTTACCTTCCTGTGAGGCCTGTTTTCATGTATCTTTGCGGCCTGACACAAGACTTTTGTTGCAGCTTCCTTCTCTAGGTATGGTATGAGATCTTCATCATCATCTATAATCAAACGTTTTCCTTTATCATGCTCGGCCAGAGTACTTAAGTCTCCCA
>NW_018251875.1:0-455 GCF_001263595.1 Phalaenopsis equestris | reverse complement strand
TGTATTACTTAACTAAAGATACAATTAAATTAAATGAATTAATACGGTTTATGATCAAATTTAGGGTCCGTTTGGGACAGCTTATTTGTTGCGGTGGCGTTTTGAAAATGCACCTGATCTGTTTGGGTAAACTGTGTTTTAGTAGCTTATGCGTTTTCAAAAAGTTGAAAACAGCGTTTTCACACCGCACATGTCTAAGTGCGTGGCAAGTTTCTGGCTGTGGTCTAGCTTTTCCAAAAAAATAAAAATTTGTGATAGCTATCGCACCTAGCTTATCAACAGATTATTTTTAATCAGCTTATCAACAGATTATTCAATACGCTGCAGCTGCCCCAAACAGACCCTTAGTTAAAAAACAAAATAATATATTTAAATAGATTTAAAAATTATTGATAAACAATTAGATTAAATCATGTGTTGTTTTTTTTAATTATACTTTAATTGATGTGATGAAA
>NW_018251874.1:10012-12055 GCF_001263595.1 Phalaenopsis equestris | reverse complement strand
AACCCTACCTTCCAACTCTCTTCCTCTTCTCAGTTATATGACTTTAACTTGCTCTTTATTCTATTTTTTTGGATTTGATTCAGTATTACTAAGAAGTATTCCTTGGGATCTATTACTTAATGAACTTGTGATTTGCCCAAGTTGATTCTCAATATTTCTAATTGTAGCTCCTTGACTTTGTAATTGATTACCCATTTGTAACACCACTTCTTCTATAGACAACTTCTTATCCTTAAATTGTGTATTACTATTGATACCTGGAGGCTAAGTAGATCTATAATTATTATTCCCTTGGTTGTTTCAGTTTCCCAATTGATTTCCTTAGTTGTTCCCCCATTGTTGTTTATTACCACCCAAATTGCTATTCCAGTTAAAGTTGGGATGTCCAATTGAAGTTGGGATGGTTCTTCCAACCTGGATTATAATAATTGGAATATGGGTTATTTTGCTTATTATTATGACATTTAAATTTTCTAATGATGCTTGAGAATCTACCATTTGGCCTAATGAATTCTCTTCAATCATGGAAATTGGTTGAGAGAAATTCATTCCAAATTGTCTAACTTCCTTGAAATTGCAGCAACTTTTCATGAATATTGGCTACTTTCTTAGAATTTGCCCTCTCAAAAGGCCATTGAAAATTATTGGTAGCCATTTCTTCAATTAAAGCACAAGTGTCATGAAATGGTTTTGACATCAATGAATCACCAGCAGCGACATCGATAATTGATCTAAGAGATCCAACTAATCCATTATTAAAAGTTTCAATTATTAGCCAATCTGGTATAGCTTGGTGTAGAAAGTTTCTTAAGAGTTCTTTAAATCTTTCTCATGCTTCATAAATATATTCCTCTTCAAACTAATTAACAAATGTAATATCATTTCTAAGTTTTTCAGTTTTTAATGGTGGGAATTATTTAGCAAGGAATTTTTATGCTAAATCATCTCAAATTCTGATAGATTCAGGTGCTAACAAATTCAACCACATCTTATCTTTATCCCTCAGTGAGAAAGGAAATAACATAAGTCTTATGACATCATCTGATACACCATCGTATTTAAATGCAGCACACAATTCTAGAAAATTGGTAATATGTAAATTTGGATCTTCAGTTGTTGATCCCCCAAACTAATTATTTGATACCATTTGGATAATAACATGTTTAAGCTCAAATGAATTAACCACTACAGTAGGTTTTTGAATACTACAATAAACTTCATTTACAGTAGAGTTGGCATAATCTCTTAAAGGTCTAAACTCTTGATGAATTTCAGCATTTTGATTATTTTTTTTTCCATTTATGTAATTTTTTTTGGATTTTTCAACATTTTTAATTTTTTGGTTTTTCTAATTTTTCTAATAGTTCTTTCTAATTCAGGATTGTAGGGCACTAGTCCTTCAAAACCTGAACTACGCATATATTAACGTAAAATAAAATAAAACATACAAAATAAGATACAATATTTAAAGTTTAAATATAAGACTTTCTAAAAATAGAAATTTACTTAGTTTTCTTCCCCGGCAATGGCGCCAAAAACTTGATCCCGTACTTAATGCTTATGCACAGTATAACAATAGTTTCGATGGTGTTTTTCACTTATATTTCCTTATTTTGCAAAAAAAACTAAAAACTTGATCCTGAAGAAAAATAAGAATTTAACTTTTTAATTTATATATATTTATGTTGGGATACTACGAGAGTATACATATCATTATCAAATAATATAGGACTTTTTGATTAAGACCTCAATATCGAACCCACAGGGAAGATTATGCAATGTGCACTTTTTAGAAAGTTTTTCTATTTTTAAAAAAGATAATTACTTATACTAAAGATATTATCACATTAAGTAAATTTCAATTTTTTTTGGTATTTTTGATATTTTGACAAAACAATAACAACTTTTGAAGATAACTTGAGTTTTTGTAAGATAAGAAACACTGAATATGAAATATCTTTTTCCTTATCATGAATCAGTAACAAGTATAGGAATTCTATTGTGGAAGTATGCAAAATTGTGTTGTGCCAAATAGGAGCAATA
>NW_018251874.1:0-9138 GCF_001263595.1 Phalaenopsis equestris | reverse complement strand
CCTTGTTGTTAACAACCACCTATTAAGCCAATGGGTGCCTCAAAAATCTCTTCAAAATTCATCAAAATCGATTTTACTCATCTAGTAACTGTCACTGGCGCTTAAGCGCGGGGTCTCGGCGCTTAGGCGCTGCCTTCTCTATTTAACTAGCGCGTAAGCGCCGGATCGGACGCTTAGGCGCCAAAACTCTTTTGCACAAATCTTCACCTTTTTGCTCCAAATTTGGTCCTTTTTCACTCCCTTAAGCATTTTTTCCTTTTTTACTTGTATCTGCAAGAAAAACAAAAAAATACCTTCCATTAAAACGCAATATCTCAAAAATAAATATAAAAATATGTCTAAAAATACTATATATTTTAAGTGTATCAACTTACTGTAAAATTTTAAATATATTTGAGTAAGTTTGACTACTAAGGTTGATTTTCTAAGAAAAAAAGTACTAAAGTTGATTTTATAAGAAAAATTATTTGTTTGTACAAAAACAATAATATTAAATTAAATACATCTAGGAAAATTTTGAAACGTAGTTTTTTGAGTTTCTTGTTATTAGGGGCACTTAGGAAAAATAAAAAATTATTTTTGAGAAAATACTTCAATTTTTAAGCTATATTTTAAATTAAAAATAATTAAAAAAATTTTATAAATACAAAAAATTCTTTAAAATGTCTCAAATTGTTTCCTGATCACTTGGGACTCATTAAAATATTTTTCTTAATTTTTCTAAGTTAAATATAAATTAAAAAAAAACTAAAAATTTGTTTCCCTAATTTTCAATTAAAATGATTATAATAATTAAAATATAATTTGAAAAATTATGGAATTTGTCTAAGTGTTCCTCTGACATATGTGGGCCTCTAATAATTTTTCCCATAACAAAAAAAATCTTATTTTTATTAATTAAAAAATTAATATAAAAAATCCTACTTTTGAATTAAAATAATTATATAAATTAAATAAAAATTCAAAAGACCACATTTTCTCCTCTGATATTTTAGTTAACTCGTGATTGAGTTTCCATGAAAATTTAAAGTCACTTGAATTTCATTTGATAAGATAGGATAGGGAACCTAGGGGAAAAATGGTAATTTTGGAATTTATTACCATAATTAAATTTTAGGATTAATTAAAGGTTAAATGGGTAATATTAATCATAATAAACATTGTGGATGATTGAAATATAATGGGTTAAAAGGTAGAAAACAGTTTGTAACATTTTCATGATAAGAGTAAAATTGTAATTTTGCTGATCATCATAACTTGGAATTCAATCCAATAGGATGATCCTAAAGTAATGGGCTTAAGTAATGAAGATAGTAATTCACTCATTTAAGGCCCACCAATTGGTGATTAGATACTAAATTTGATATTAATGAGAATTGAAATCCCATTTCAATATTCAATTATCTTAAATTTACTTTGAAAACTGAAATTATGAGGGCTTAATAGTGAACTAGGTTTGATATATAAGAGTTATCTTCATTAGGATTAGAAAAGATGGATTTAATTAATTGATAAACATTTTCAAATACTTTAGGCCCTACTTTAACTTTGGGTGTTAAAATCCTTAATGACTTTGGACTTCCCCTTTGGGGTACCCATTCACATAACTATCAAATGAAATGCTAAATGACTATCTAGCTTCTCTCATTTTTTAAATAACTAAAATGTCAAGGTTCACTGAGTAATGGGGTAATTTTAATTCGACATTGAAATGATTAATAGAACAACATATTAAGTTCAAAATGAACTCAAACATTTCAAGGATTTTAAAAGTTGTTCAGTTTCATTCCCCGAACATTTTGGAATCTCTTGGATATTTTGAAGGATAAATTGAACTTGCTATATTTTGTTCCAGAAAATAATCCACTAAGATCTTTTGGGAATCACTGAGTCATTGTTTGAGGGTTTGTTAGCTACAACTTCATCTACCCTTGTAGTTTGTTTAAATTTCCTGTAAAATTACATACATGTTGCAAGTTCTAACATTTATGAGGGAATGCTGAGAAGATAAAAGGTACGCTTTTATAGTGTGATTTAATTTCTGTCACTTTCTGTTATATACTTTTGTTGTAAAATATTAAAATTGCTTGGTTGTGCATTTTAGTTTACTTGCAAAAAAATAAAACCTTTTTTAAAAAATAATCAATATTTTCAAAAGTTTAAAACAAATTGTTTCAAAAGTAACCATAATCCTTTGAAATATCACTAAACTTAAAAAGTCCTTTTGAATTTACAGAAGTCCCTCGGAGGAGGTAATCCACGATCGCTATCTAGATCTCCCCGGTTTAAATGGGTTTCACAAATCATTTAAGCTAAGTAAATTCAAAAGAAAATAGTGATACCAAAACGAGAGAGCTGTGGGATCCTAATCAGTGTCGCTCTAATCAACATTTTTAACCCCCTTGATTGAACTTGAACTTGTCATTTAAGCCTTTAAACCTTAGACTTTAGGACTGCTACTTCGTTGAGGAGCTTGGGGCTAATTTGGTGGCAACAATCTACAACAACAATAGGTCTACAACAACACATCTTTCCTTAGAATTAAACAACAAGCCATAGAATTTCGAAGTTGTCCGCCTAACACGACATAAATCCTCACATTTTATTTTAGGCTTGTGCACAACAATATTGTGTAATTTAAGCCCTAACTCACTTTAAGTTCTGAGGTCCTAGTCCGATATGACATAAACCCTCCTATCTTTCAGGCCATATGTATGACCGTGTCATGTAAATATAAGTCATAAATAATAAAATTAACAAGATGTAACATTTAAATAATTTTGCCACTATTGGGGAGCTCAAGGAGAGTTCCCATAGGATAGCTTGGGAAGTCACTGAGGTTCTCCTCAGGATCCATGACATCCCCTAGTTTTTCTTCTTTTATATTCCATAAAAATGTTCCAAATTTGAGTCATTCCCATTTCACACCTCTTTGTCCGATCCTTGAAAAGCCCTATCCCTTGAATTCTTGAAGTCAATTTTCCCTAACCTAAATCGAGAGTCTTTTTAGGTAACTTTGGTTATCTAGGATGTAATTAATTATAAGGGGCTTGCCCTTATAGGAAACTTTTAAGAACCCGACTTAATGTAAACCCTATTTAATTTTTTTATATTAAATAGAGGAACTTGTCGGTCAACATATAAAATTGTTTTTCGCAGAATTAAACAGATTTCATAAATTCTTTAGTTATTTAATCAAGTCTTACCAGTGAGTAGTGTATCTATTCTTCGGGATGGATGCATTGCTTGCAGTATTAGACTTATTTACTTAAACTATTGTGGATATAGGATCCGTTCAGTCTCATATTTTCAAAACTTAAAATATAACTTTTTCACATACATACATTAAATTCAAGCGGGAGACAAGATTCTCATTCCGACGACCGACAATTTCTAATTTGGCAACCGACAACCCTAGAGGTCTAAGATTTCACCAACTAGTGAGCACCACATTTCACTTTGGAAAGAGACATGGTGATCATCCAAATGGGGGTGCAAATAGATAGGGAGATAAAATTTGATGGGTGTAGAATGGTGATCATCCAAATGGGGGTGCAAATAGATAGGGAGATAAAATTTGATGGGTGTAGAATTGATTTTTCTAGGGTGACAGACTATATTCTTTTATCAATTTTGTATATAGTTGGAACTAAGGGTCACTGGTAGGTCCTATAAAGAGGGCACAATGGGTAATCTAGAGGTGAGAGGCTAGAACCTACCTAGTACTACTATAACTGCAGACACCAACTTTAGAATAGCTAATATTCTTTATGCTCGAAAGAGGTAAAAAATAGGTATGCTCTTATTTATCACAATTCATCAGTAAAAAGTCTAAGAATTTGCAATCCTACAATGGTTATGAATTATTTGCAAGGGGAAAGTCTCTTTACATATCTCAAACTTTCTAATTTTAGCTATTTCAAATCTCTGCATTTACTTTTAATTTGCATTTGTAGGAAGTAGTAAACTTTATTTCACACCTGAATTACTTTCATACTTTCCTATATTATATTCTCCTATTTAAAGTAATGGTTTTTTTTAGTCAAATACATAAAGTTACCTAATCGATATTGAGGTTTTTAATGAAAACTTTATATTACTTGAAACGATACGTATATGTGCATAGTAACCCTAGTGTGAAACTATTACTTTAAATTTTATAACATTATACAAATATAAATTTGGTCAAGTTTTTGGCAATATTCTAGAACATAAATATCTGAGTAATTACAGATCAGGCCAATTAGTTCATAGACTATTGTGTTGTACAAAACATATATAGACAATGAACCCAGCAAAAAATCCTTTTTATGACATGATTACTTTTGAATGTTAAGTAAACATATTTGCAAAAACAAACTAATAGAATTTTTTATGAAATCATATAAAGGTCCACGAACTAATCACTTGGATCGAGGTTAGAAGTTACCTTCCTCAAACTGCTAGGTTGGTGACTTTTACCAGTGTTGGATAATAAAGCACATAGCCTAACTCTAAGCCCCCACCTTCACTAATGTTTTACACTTAGTCCTGGTCTTTCATATATGGCATCGGGTTTTGATTTATTTTTTCATGTTTTCCTGATGACTTGTTTTGGATTTATTTCGTGCAAGAATTCTCTTCATAACTCAATTAAAATTCCTGCACTTTATTATTATACCAAGTTTACACTACTAACCCATCCAACTACAGCAGGAGTGATAGGTACGCTCCCCATAATTTATTTGTTGCACTTTTGCTACTTTACCTTACAACATTTTCTTACCCATGCATGTTTAACTTCAATTGTAAATTAAAACAACAAAAAATACAGTCTTGAAAATAATAATACACCGTGAAACCTTTGAACACACTTTATCTACTCTTTTTGGGTTTATGAGGATCTCTCAAATGAGGTAATCTATAATTGCTAACAAGAATTCTTCGGTCTAATTAATCACTTGTTTAGACCAAGTAAATTTAAGATAAAATAGTATTGTTGGGATGACGAAACCGTAAGATCTTAATCGGTGTCGCTTAACTTAAATTAAAATTCACCTAAACATTCAAAAAATAATGATAAATAAAACCAAAATATAAATCATAAATTATTGTAATTCATAACACACATAATCTGTAAAGCCACACTTCAACAAGGATCATTGGAGCAAGCCATGACATATGGAGGACGAAGGTCTACAACAACAAAATAGGTCTACATCAGCTAAACTATTCTTTAGAATTAAATAAACAAGTCATAGGACTTCAAGGTAGTCTTCCTAGTGTGACATAAACCCTCGCTCTATCTTTTATCCTTTTGAACAATGTGCAATATAAGCCCAAACTCAACTTAGGACTCTAAGGCCGTCGTCCGATACGACGTAATTCCTCATATCTTCCAAGTTATTTGCATAATCAGATATTATGCAAGTATTAGATCTATAATTAATAATTGGCAGGATCAAACATAAAAAAATTTACTTTGAAAATATATAGCCAAGTAGTAGGATAGCTTGGGAAGTTACTGAGGTTTGCCTCTATCCTATGACATCCCCTAGTCTTTACTCCTTTGATTCTTAAAATAAATGTACTTACTTGATTCTTTCCCACTTGCTATTCTTTACAAACTACCTTGAAAACTCAAACTTTAAATATCTTGAGGATGACCCCCTTGATCTTTATCAAAAGTTTTCTTAAGTGACTTTGGTCTTTTAGGTTTTAACTAACTATAGAGGCTTGCTCTTATAGAGAACTTTTAGAACTCAGTTAATATAAACCTCATCTAATCCTTATATTTGATAGGGGGACCTATTGATCATACACAGGGTTTACAGACCAAACAGATGTCACGTTTCTTTAGTTTATATGATCGAGACCACTGTCAAGTAGTATGTCTATCCCTCGAGATGGAGTATTGCTTGTAGTGTTGTGCTCGATTAGTTAAACTATCAAATGCATGAGATATTATTAGTCTCATATTTTTTTAAATTAAAATACTATTTTTCCAAATCAAAATTATATGTATATTAAATAAATCTTCAAAAAATTATTTTTAAAAAATTAAAGCAACCAACATGGGCATCTCTTGAAGTAAATGTGGTTGTTGTTGGGTGTGTTAGGCTGTTGTTGGTTGTTGTTAGAGAGGAGATCAAGAGGCTATAGTGGTTGAGGAGAAGAGAGAAAGAAAGAGAGAAATGAACTTCAAGAGACTTTCTTGGAGAGGAGTTTGAGATAAGTATTTTGTATTTTTGTTTACGTTTGTTATATTTTATTGTGTAAACCTGATTTTAAATTGCGATAAATTAAAATTTAAAAAACATAGAACAAGAAGGATATGATTGATGTGTAATGTCATAGTGTAATGTCATAGTTTGTATTATGAGCCTATATCCACACTTATGTGTAATGTCATAGTTTGTATTATGAGCCTATATCCACACTTAAGTGTAATGTCACCCATAATTCTTATAGCTCTCCTATGTTTTACATGGTAAAAAAGCCTCCTTATTAACTTCCTAATTTACTTGTTGATAAGGACACCACTCTAAACCTAAGCTTGGCAAAAATTCAATGGAAATGACTGCTATCAAAGTAATCCATTATTTTAATTCATAACTAAGACTATCACCAAGTATTATACATTTTACATAATTTAAATAAAAATTTGATTGTAGAATATATGATAACATGCAAAATATTATAAAACTAAAATATGAGAATTAACTACTCTAAAGTTGAAGAATGCCTAAGTTTACTCTAAAATTAATTAATTTTATTTAATTATAAATTGTAATATATAGATTTGTAGACACATATTAAACTTTCTATAGTCCTATGAAGGAATTTACTAAGACCCATTAACGTCTTACGATAACCACTAATAAAGAACACCCAAAGGTTGTAGTCTTTATCATTTCATGAACTGGCACTAATAGTTTGTTGAGACCTAAAAAGTTTATGAAGGCCAAAGAACTTTAAGTGAGGTTTGTATTCCATCTTATGTTTTGATCCTAATGATATTTCTATTAAGAATTTGCGAAATTTATTTATATAATATATTAAAAATACTTTTATAAAGAAAATTTAACTATCTATGTCACATAATAACAAACATTAGAGAGCTATGACTGATATTTATTTTTTGAAATACACTTAAAATATTTGTGTGAAATTAATTACCTCCAAAGAGGAATAACATCTTATATATTAAAGTTTGTAGTGAACCATATTTGTTTGAAAAGGTTTAAGTTTGAATCTTTTTTTGAACCTGGTTTGAACCAATTTGAGCTAAGTTCAAATAAATTTGAACCATTAATCAAACATTGTTTTTAAACAAAGGATCAAACATTGATTTAAACAATCATTATAATAAGGAATGTAAATGAGCCAAACTTGAGCAAGCCTAGTGTTCATTCATATTCAGATCAATTGACTTTATTTATTTTTGTTTTTTTTAAATTAACAAATGTTAAAATTGGCTCACAAATGGCATGTTAGAGTTTGGTTTGATTTGATTTCATTTGTTTGTTTTAGCTCATATTCAGCTTGAACTTAACACAAATTAATTAGAGATGAATAAATATTAATAAGTTAAAAAAAGGATTAAAACTAATAAAAAAGGTGATAATAAATATTATTTTTAATAGTTTAGTTAATTTGAACCAAAACAAGCCAAACATGATCAACTCATTTATAAATCGAGCTAAAAAACTTTTCATGTTTGGCTTATTTGCTCAACAAACAAATCAAACACAAGCTACTTAGCTTGTTGAACACAAGTTGCTTGCGATGGAAGTGCTTTTTTGATAGCCCTCAGGGCTATGAGGCATGTGAAGCAGAAGAAGAGTTTGTGACTCAAGCTTACTAAGAATGCATTGATTGCATGTGAAGAAAAAATGAGTCAAAGATAGAGTTTGCGAAAGAAGACATCGTTGGCTAAAAAAAGCATAACGAAACTAAGTGTATTAAATTGAGTTTGCATAATAGGTTTAGGTCTAACTCAAAATGACATAACCCAAACCCAACCTGATCATTAAATAAATTATAAAGTTTTGCTCGAATTCTTTACACCATTAACCAAAATGACCCAAATCCAGCCCTCGTAAATAATTTAACAAAAAATATAACTATTATTCGAGTTAAATTTGGGTTTATTTTGAATAGGTAAGTTAAATGTGTGTTTGATGATAAATGCAATTCCGACTAAAAAAATTAAAAAGTGGTTTTAATCTTTGACCCACATGACCAATATATTAAGCAAATCAACCTGAACTTTGATTCTTTTAAATTGGATTTAGGTCGGGTTGGCATGTTAGGTCAATTTTGGACTACCATAAATGAGACCAATATTGCTATATTATGGAAGAGATCATTAGATCACATCATGTGAAGAAGAAAAGAAGTTTGTGATGGGAGCCTGCTAGTGGCATGCTTCAATGGGGCTATTGACATGTGAGGAGAAGAGGATTCAGAAATATGCATTTTGGGATTAGTGGTGTGCCCCATACAAAAGGGACAGAGGGATCGATGCATGTAGAGAAGGCAAGGTTCAAATGAAGGTTTGAACTCAAGATCGAATGAAGTTTCAATAAAAGTTCAAATTCAATCCAATTTGAAATCAAATTCATTCATGGTGAACTTCAATATGCACTTTGCACATACAAGTATAGGTAGTTGGATCCAAATAAAATTTTAAGCATATTTCCCTAAGAAATAAACAGTAGACATATTTCTATCATTTCTATTGTTATGAGGTATATAAAGTCAACTTTCCTTTTTTGGAAAGATTTCAAATATAATGCATGATGATTAAAATAAACAAATAATTTTGTTATATTTTAAATTAAATGTTCGTCTGCCTTGAGCTATTTTTTAGCAAAGTTATATGGTTAATTGTATAATGAAATGTCTAAAAATATACATTAATATATTTCCATGGATACTCGCTTTGCCTTCTTTAACTATCTTAGTTTGTATGTTGGTTATCATCATGTTAGAAAAACTCCATATGCTAACTAAAATAAATAATCTTTATAATAATTTAGTTGATATATGTTTACTATATATAAGCAGTTAGTAAATCATAAGGGTAGAATCAAATACATTGTTTTGGGTGTGCAAAATTATTCAAATGTTTTATTTTTATTAAGTATTAAAGAT
>NW_018251873.1:63688-65126 GCF_001263595.1 Phalaenopsis equestris | reverse complement strand
TAGTTGAGAAAAATGAAATTGGGAATATTTAGGATTTATTGGGATTTTATGGGAATTTTTGAAATTTTTGGGATTTTGGTAATTTGGGGGTGCTTTAAGGGGTAAATAGCCAAGATGGGTATTTTGGTAGATTTGAGGTACCAAGCATCACCAATAAGCCATGGACCAATGAGAAACCCATTTTGGGTCCTCTACATAGTGGTCTTAGCCAAACTATAGCCCTAGGGCTAGTAGGTTTAGGGGACCATCTACATAAGTATCCCAAAAGATCAAGGGATCTAGGCTAGAAATTTGAGTTCAGGGTTGTGAGTGACTGTGGGTATAGATATCCCAAAAGATCAAGGGATCTAGGCTAGAAATTTGGGTTCAAGGTTGTGAGTGATTGTCAGTGTAGATAAGTGTAGTGAGTGCCTTAGCTCCAGACCAACACCCAAGGTCAACCCTAAGGTCCAACAATCCTAAGGGTGACTCATCTTGAGTTTCCCCTATAGTGACCCCACCTACTAAGTGTTTAGAGGTTAGGACCAATATGTGGAACTTCAATTTGAGTAAAGAAGAGGGTAGAATTTCTAATGGTGAGGGTGCCCTGTCTAGTTTTCTAGGAATAGTCAACAAGAAGATTCCTATGGCTAGACCCTAGGCAACTAAGGAGGAAAAACTAAGCCTTAACCAAAAATGAGATCAACACTACACTACTACCGCCGTGGTAGTTCCTGTGGTAAAAGAATTTTATGCAAATTTACATGGAATCAACCAAGGAGTTGTTCATGTGCGAGGTAGATGGATTACTTTCACTCCTGCACGGATCAATGAGTTATTAATGATAGAGAATGTTCCTGTCAGCCCCTATTCCAATTTCGTCCCAACGAGAAAGCAGATGAATGAAATTTACCAGTATTTGACGGACGAAACTGACGATTGGGAAATGCAAGAGTACCTGTATGTTAGTTTTTCTTTAACACCTTTGAATCCCATCTTTAAACACTGGCACTTCATTTCAACGAAACTGTTACCGACAATGAAGGTTGGTAAAGTTTCTAAAGAAAGTGTCATTCTGAATTACTGCATCTAGAGGGGACTGCCGATCGATATTGGATCTATAATTGTGAAGTCAGTTTTAGGCCCGATCGTTCACGGACCAACTTATGGGCTTGAACACCCTTCCAAAATTTTCTCACTTTGCAACCAGTCTCAAGTATCCTATGAAAACTGGAAAAAGGTACTGCTACCTTGGAAACCTTTGGATCCAACTGAAAGATTCCCATCATTTGAAGATGAAAATGACATGGCCATGGTAGTTGATCAATCATCTCAGAATTCAATGTCAGTTCAACCCTTAGTTCTGGATAAGTCTTTGGTGATCCTGTGTCGAATCAAGAAATTGAGAAAGGAGGTACAAAACGTGATGAATACAATTAATAATAATTAATAATATCTC
>NW_018251873.1:63331-63594 GCF_001263595.1 Phalaenopsis equestris | reverse complement strand
AGGAGGATGAAATTAATTGAGGAGGATTCAACTGAAGAATTTCCTTTCCGACCCTTCTACAACCTCTTCGTTCATGTGCAATCATTGGGTGATATCAGAGGAGAAACGAGCACAAAATCTGATGAGTAGTAGAGTTACTATGCTACCGTTATGTTTATGTGTGTTTAGATTTAAACATTATATTTGCTTTGCTTTAGAATTATGCTTATAGATCTCTGTATAGTTGAGAATAAACATAGGATGTTTTGTTTTCAGCATTTTGA
>NW_018251873.1:61429-62934 GCF_001263595.1 Phalaenopsis equestris | reverse complement strand
TTTTAACCGGCCAACCGCCACTATTCATCATCCCCTTCCTTCTAAAAACACTATTTTTGAATTAGGGCTTGGTAAATCTTGGATTGGGAGACGATTTCAAGGCTTTTTGACACCGGATTTGATCTTCTTTAGGTAAGAGCTTCATTCCAAGTTAAAATTGTTTGATCTTCACCATGTATTTCTTCCACATTGAGGAAACCCGAAAATTTGAAAATGTGAAAAAGAAATCTTGGAGAAATTCATGGATCTTAATGTTGAACTCTTTGAATTACAATTGGAAGCCATGATTTACATATTAGAAGTAATTTTTGGAATTTTTATTTGATTTCTTTAGATTAAAAATGGCTCCACGTCAAAAGAGAAGAGTTGAGTTTGACGATTCACTCTTTGTTAATGTGATGGCTCAAACTCGATTTACTTATATACTTAAAGAAAAAAGTGTATACAAGATCGAGTTTTCGAGAGTCTGGGAGGAGAAATTAAACAGGTTATTGCCGAGCAAAGGTGGGAAAACTTTTGTTACACCGCCAATAAAGCCGATGCAAATGTGGTGAAGGAGTTCTACGCCAATCTAATTTATTCTGAAGACGGAATCGTACAAGTGCATGGATTTCCTGTGGAATTTACCGTCGCCCGCATTACCACTTTCTATGAAGTCCCATATTCTTATACCTGCCACTATGAATCGTTTAGTATGATGTAAGGCCCCCTCAATGATGTGATTAACTTTCTTGCTGATGGGAAAGGAACGTGAAAGATAAAGCAGCGAGAACGAGTAACTTTTCTACTTCCATGTTGAATGCCACCTCTAAGGCGTGACACTATTTCATTTAATCTACTCTGTTATCGACTTATCACCATAGTGAGGTAACGAGAGATAGATCTATTCTAAATTTTTGTATTCGTAATAATAAAACTACAAATGTGGGGAGAATTATTTTCAAGAATATATTGACTACGGCAAGAAGTGAGACTAGTGGTAGTGGAGGTCTAGCGAGGTCTAGGACATCCTGGACTTATTTATACACTTTGCCAACTTTCTGGAGTGGAAGCTGGAGAGGAAGAATGGGTTCACCCTATGAAACCCATTAGTAAATCTAATTTTAAGACTTATGTATCCCATGAGAAATGGAGAAATTGAAGTAGGAGCTAGAAACCTTCTACCAGTAAAGATGTCCCCTCTACAAGTTATGACCCTCCTCTTCCTTCTAGCTCCCCTACCTTAACAGATTTGACGAATGAGTTAACTTTGCAGAGGAAGATTATAGATTTAATAAACGAAAGGATTGGAGGTTTAGAACATCGACATGATTATGATAGTGAGTACCTGCAGAGGCATTCCGATTTTGAGATAGCTTATTATGACGCTCAGGCCCGACACTACAAAGGAGAGCCTGATGTTACATTTCCTGAATGCCCCCGATATACTCAGTATCAACCCAATCCACCTGCTGATCAAGGCGACGATGAAATAACTTGGGATTTTGATATTTAAAATGAAATTT
>NW_018251873.1:60053-60381 GCF_001263595.1 Phalaenopsis equestris | reverse complement strand
AGCTTGAGGATATGCCTAATCAAAAATTGGCTTCACTGGACCTACCTAAAGGAAAAACCTAAATACATTCATGAACTTATATTTATGGAATAGAACTTTTTACTAATAGAATTCTCATGAAGTTCTTGTCTTTTATATATTTTAAGTGACTTAATATTGCAATATATAGTCATTCTTGAAATAAATAGAAAACTATAACTCTTAAAACTTGATGACTAGATAATCTGATGGCTACAGAGTTAATTCAATTATTTGAATTTTTTCTGAAAATCTCACTATGATATTTATCTAAATCAAACTTATAGTATTTTTGAATTAAAATATTACT
>NW_018251873.1:59431-59868 GCF_001263595.1 Phalaenopsis equestris | reverse complement strand
TCAATAGAGCAAAAAGATGCAAAAAGAAGTGAATTTGGAGCAAAAAGGACCAAAATGGGGAGAATTGCCCTAGGGCGCCGACGGCGCCATCGATGCCGCTGACGACGAGCTTTTCTCGAGACTACAGGACAAAATATCTAGAAGGCCGCCGACGACATCATCGAGGTCGCCGATGGCGGGATCGACGGTTATGTGTACTTGTACAATGCATAAGGCCAGATTTTGGAGGGGTGCATAAGCAACACTTGGTAAAACTCATCCACATCTTTAAAGAGATAATTTTGGCCGAAAATAGAGGAGTCCTGGAGGTTAAATAGGTTCCATTAGTGTGTAGAGAGCTTGCTAGAGCGTGTAACTGTGAGGAATTCTTCGAGAAATTGTAAGAGTGGAGGGAAAGTGAGAGATTTCTTCCTCCTTGCTACTTCGAAGAGGAATTC
>NW_018251873.1:54889-59402 GCF_001263595.1 Phalaenopsis equestris | reverse complement strand
AGTTTTGTTGTGTTTTCCCCATGAGTTCTGAGTAGTTTTATTTGTCTTTCTCATTGTCTCAAGATTTGTGAAATTGTGATTTGAATTGGTGAAGTCATGAAACTGTTTAAGAAATTGTGATGATCTTTTCACTTTAATCTTAATTTACTTTCAATCTGGCCAATTGATTTGTTAAAATATGTTGAGTTTTACAACTAAAGTGAAGATTACATCCAAGATTCAGGGAGGTCAAAGCCCTTGGAAGTTGGGTGCAAATAAATAGGGAAATATTACTATCGAGCGTAGAATTGGAGATTTTAGAGTGACAGACTAAAATCCTCAATTCGGTCCTATCGTCTGGGTGCTGATGTGTAGATGTTAGCCCTTAGGTGAGAGCAACGTGGGAGCTCCGAAGTGAGCGCCGGTATCCTCCCAGCCTAGCCGCAGAATCAGTAACCAAGCATAGGATTAATCAATGTTCTGTATGCCTGGACCAAAGCGTAAAGAATAGGTATGCTCCTATTTGGCACAATATAAATTGAACTAATTCATTTTATCCATTCACTATAATTTCTTGACAAGGAGAATGATGCTTTCTTATATATTGAATATCACAAATTAAACCCTATTTTCTATCATTAGTTATTTATTTATTATACAAATTATCTACTTATTTATCTAAATGATCTACTTATTTCAATTGCCTATTGGTGACAGATAAGCAAATTGAACGCCATCGTTGTAGTTGAAATATTACTTTTTATTAAGCCTTAGTCCGTAGTATTTTATTTCTCCTTGTGGGATCGATAACTAGGACTCCATTAGAGCCCTATATTACTTGAGCGATACGTATACTTGCGTTGAAAAATTCAACTTTGACATTATTGTATATATATCTATACATCTTTATTAAATCAAACACATATATATAAAGTCGCAGTCAAGATTTTGACACCGTTGCTGGAATTTAAATCTTCTAGTAGCGTCATCAAATTATTATAATTGTCAATTTACAAAAAGAAAAAGATCAGTCAAGTTTTTGGCATAGTTACCGGGGATTTAAATCTTCTAGTAGCTTCATCAAATTATTGTAATTGTCGATTTACAAATAGAAAAAGCTCGGTCACCTATATAGGGTCTTTTTGAGTAAACAAACATGATTAGGATCTTGAATATTTGAAAACTTTTTGGTTGTTACATGTAAATGGTTTCATCCAGGGATCCATGATGAAAGATATTCGAGATGTCTAACTGTTTGATGGACCAATTGTAATATAAAGTTATCGTAAGGACAATATGGATAATAGTAGCTTGGCAACCTGACTTAATGTCTCCTTTTAGTTGACGTTTTGTTGTTACTTGAAGCCCTAAGAAACTAAGAATGCTTTATGGTTACCTATTGAACCATCTGAATTGAGTTTGGTTCTGTAGGTCCACCTATATCAAATGCTATTGTGATGGAGTGGTGGTGGAACAAGTTGTCAAGATCCTTGACTTTGGAGTGCATGAAATTCATTGGACAAGGATTGCTGCCAATGAAGACGTTTCATAGCCTCTGTGAAATAGCTCGGATTGGTGGAAGGGAGAGTATTGGTGTAGAGATTGAGGAATTGTTTTGGTTTGAAAGAGCTTGCTCGGGCTCGTGTAATCATAGGATGTTTGGCTGGCTCAGGTGAAGGAGGATTTGAAGCAGCTGTTATATTGCGGGATTATTTTGAGGAATAGGATGTTGGATTGAAAGTTGGGGTAGAGAGAGCTAATAAGGATATTTCGGTTGTGGGCGGAATGTTGGGAGGAATAGTTGTGGGAGGCATGAATGGAATTGAGAAGATTTTATAAAATGTTGTTGGGGTTAGGAGAGCAGGTGGCATATTGAAGAAAGAATTAGCTAGAGGTGTAGGAGAAGAGATACATAAGAATGATGTTTCACTGAAAATGACATGATGAGAGGTGATGTTTTTTTTATTTTTTATTTTAAGGATTAAAGAAACGATAACCTTTGTAGTCAGAGGCTCAGCCTATGATATACATGGTGATGTTGTTAGTAGGAGTTTATTTGAAATTAGGGGTCTTTTCCATGGAAATCATAAACATCCAAATGTGCAGAGGTGATGAAATGAAGGGCAGGAGTGATATAGGATCTCATAGGGTGATTTGTAGTTTAATGTTTTAGAGGGCATGCGACTTATGAGATAAGTAGCGATTATGAGAGCATCAACAAAAATTTTGTAGGAAGTTGGGCTGCTAATATAAGGGTTATGGTGGTCTCAATTAGGTGGCGATATTTGTGTTTAATGACATCATTTTGTTGGGGCGTGAAGGGACAACTGAATTGGTGACCGATATCTTGTGAGAGAAGATATTGTTTAAGTATTTCAGATTTATATTTTTTACCTCCATCTGAACGCATGGTTTTGAAAACGGTGTTGAATTAATTATGAACAAATTTGTGGAATGTTATCATGATCGTGCTTGTTTTCAAATTTGACGTACATTGGAAAAACTCAACAATATATAGTATAGTCATCAATTAAAGATAAGTAATACTTAGAGCCTTGCAAAGAACTGGTGGGAGGAAGGCTCGATACATCAGAATGAAGAAGAGCAAATGTTGTCCTAGATCTAGATGAAGAAAAAGAAAAATGTAAGTGATATCATTTTGCTGAAATGCATTCATTACAAAGACAATGCGAGTTAGAATGAATGAAATCACTATGAATTTTGGAGAAGTGTGATGTAGCTTCTGAATGAGGATGTCTAGAGCATCTGTGCAAAAATTGAATGGGTGATGTAAAGCATGGATGAACGACTGATAGAGCTTTGATTGCATAGAGGCCATTTTTTGTGGGCCCTTGAAGGGTTGCTTTGTGTGTCCTCCAATCCTTGATAGTGAAAAAAACTTTAGTAATGATGATAACGCAATTGTTGTTAAATGTTAGTTTGTGAACTAAAATGAGGCTATGAGCAAGATGGGGGTAGTAGAGAAGGTTTGGTAAGAAGAGCTTATTTTGAGGAGCAGAAAGCAAACCTTGACCTGTGTTTGTTGGGATGAGTGGATTCATCATCGAATAAGATGGTATCATGTGCTTAATATGGAATTTATTTTTGTAGATGCTCCAGATTTGTTGCGAGAAGAGATGTTGCTCCATTATCCAATATTCAATCATTTGGCTTCGTGGTGGACATGAGAGTCGTGTTTGATATGGAGGACGGGCATGAAGTAAAGTTTGTTCTCTACTAGCGAATGATAGTTGTGTGATAGAATTTACCACATATTTAGTATAAGATGCTTGAAGTCATTGAGGTGTGCCTGCCTTGGTTTGGTTGAGGTTGAGTAGCCCCTCGCCAATTAGAATTTTGTCCCCTTCCAAGAATTTTTTTGCATCCTCCTCTATTGGTGGATGAGTAAAGTACAATTACAACTACATCAGCCTCCTCTGTTTTTTCTACAATAATGTTTGTTTCTTCAGTGCATAGAAGAGAGTAGAGTTCATCAATGTGAATAAGTTCAGATCGAGTTCTAGTAGTTGTGTTGAAGGGCTGATAACTGGATTATAAGCTATTGAGAGTGTGCAGGATAACCTACTTCGTAGCAATATATCATCATGCCATTGTAATATTGTCTACTAAGGAATTGATGACCAACGTTTATTGTGACATGGTAAGATCTCTCATGGAAGTGTTGGGCAAAGAATTGCGTAGTTGCAAAACCCTGGATCTATTTTTTTGCCTTAAGTCACTTGGTTAAAGTACTAAAAATGGCTGGAGTGGAGTCCAGAATCAGGATATAAGGAAGAATAGAGGAGGTGATTGTAGATTTGATAGCGATGGACATATTTTGATCAATCAATTGCATATGTAGGAAGTCTGGATTTTTGGAGAAGTGTCCATCAGAGTGTTGAATTTGTTTAGGTGGACAGATTTTGATTCCTTCCATAAACCATCGAGTTCATTCACCTTAAATAGTTTGAATATTTGAGATCGACATGTGGGATAGTTGTCACTCGAGAGTTGAAAATGGGCTATGATTCTTACATTTGACATGAAAAATTTAGTGCTGGAGGAATAGTGATAGCTTTTCTGGAAGAAGATGGAGATACATTAGATCCACTAGTGGATGAGTTAATGTCAGACATGATATCGCAGTAAGATAGGGCTGAGTTGATCGAAGCACTGGATACGGGATTGCGGATGCTTTGTATCGACAAGATTGCAGAGAAGATTCAGGCGAGGTTGTCGAGATTCAGTAGAGGAAGTAAAAGTGCAAGCAAGGACCGACGTTGAACTTTATAATGTTGGAAAAAATGGAATACAAAATAGAACGGGGTTTTACAGAAATGAAGAATAAGACTGGCTCTGATACCATGAAAATCTGCAAAAAAAACTTTAGAGATGTAAAGAAACGAAAAGCAAAGAGATGAAGAAAGGTTACTCAGCCTGCAATACTGCACTTATATTTATATTGGTTAATCAAAACAGTAATAAATGACATCACAAATATATATATATATATATATATACATATATATATATG
>NW_018251873.1:54062-54867 GCF_001263595.1 Phalaenopsis equestris | reverse complement strand
TATATATATATATATATTTTGAGGAGAAGTCTCTAGAAAAGAATATTTAATCAAAACAGTAATAATATAAGAGAGCGGAGAATATCACCGAGAGTGGCATTTTTTATTTAGGTGATATGGTTAAAAGCTAAACCCCTGAAAGGCTAAACTATGCAATTTCACGTATGTATTAATTGTTTGTCTGGAGTAGGTATCATATGCCTTCAAGCTATAGATTCCAGAAGTTTATTTTTCTTAATGCTGGCAAGATTGACCAACAATTTTTTTTTTTAATTGAAAAGTTTGATGGAAAACCTAATAATCCAATATTTAATTTTTTTAAATTCCTTAAAAACAACATAATCATTTTAAATAGTTGAATGTCGGAAAAATAAGACATTTTTAACCATTAAACTATTGAATGAGAGGTCTTTACTTTGATATCTAAATAAAACATATAATTTTGTATGAAAACCTATGCAAAAGAGTGAAATAAGCTTTTTGATGCATTGAGTATGGTCAGTATGTTGTCCACAAAAAAGTTTAAAATTACATTCTAATTATATTAAAGAAGAAAATTTGGAGAATTCACATAACTTGAGTAAAGAAAAAAAAAGAAATTGAAATCGACAACATGATTTTTTTTCTATTATTTTGTTTTTTGCAATTAATTCAAACCGTATGCTTCGAAAGATGCACGTACGCTTAAGGATTTAATTTTACCCTAATCAATTGATATCGTCGAAAAAAATTACTATTTTTAAGTCAAGAGATTCACAGGAAGATCTCAAATTAATCTGTCAGTCCCTACTGAAATATATATATA
>NW_018251873.1:52143-53656 GCF_001263595.1 Phalaenopsis equestris | reverse complement strand
ATATATATATTTATGTAAAATGAAGAAATTCATTAAAAGAAAATAAGGATTTTTGTGTGACACTTTGATTAATAAGAATGATTGAGTTAATTTAGAACATGATCTCTCACTTAATTCGTAAAACTTAGAATTAGTATTTATATTTAAGATTTAGATGTTTTTGCATACATAGCACCTCATAAAGATTTTTATTTACATAAAAAGCAGTTTTCGTTCTCCACCGCTATCTTTTGTGTTCTCCGGTACCTCTAAGGTTGTTGGCAATAACGCATCGGACGAGAGAAGGCTGGTGGGTTCCATCGACGACAAGGGGGAGAGCTGGGCTTCCGTTGAGCTTGTCGGTGCATACTAAATGGCTTTAGATGTTTTATATTTAAATTGAATGATTTGGGTTGTAGTTAATAAAATTTCAACAGAGACACATCTCTCCGGAGCCGCAAGCCAGCATGCTCTCGTCCCATGAGTTATTGTCAGCAGTTTTCAATGTCGGTTGCGAGACAGGAGAAGATAACCAAGGAGAACCAAATGTGTTTTATACATAAATAGAAATGTTTATGTGCGAGGTACATAACCATTACTGTTTCATGTGCTACTTATGTAGAAATCCCTAAAATTTATTGGTTTGACAAAGAAGATTATGCTTCCCTTCTCTTTATGTTTCGTTTCTATCCACTAGTCATCTGACTTGAGCAAATAATGTGGATATGGGAGAGGGCTATTTATAAAGACAAATGGGAAAACTGCAGAGAACTTCTCCAACTTACAGTCCAGAGCGACGTTCCTACTGTTTGAATCAGTATAGTAAAAAGGGACAAAAAATATGTTGACTGTTGATGTTTAAAAACAATTTTTACTTTTATATTAATAATATCTATTAATGTGATATGTGATGTTAAATAGCCTAAATTTTATTTTCAATTTGGGCTCGACACAATATAATAGCTGGAGCATGTACCAAATAAGGCAATAAGCCCTGCGGGCTGCGGCAAACTGGAAGCGGGCGTACTCTTCTACCAAGACTCAAGAAGTCAGCAGCCTTGCGTGCATGCCACGCAATAATGAACTAAAACAGACGTTCATAATCAGTACCATGCATGGTTAAATTTAAATATATGGAAATCTTAAAAATTATTGTAATTTATTTGAGTGATTTAAATTTCTATCACATAATTTTTTATGGGATAGTTTTATGTATTCGAAATAAAACTATAAAAGTAACATTCATTTGATTTTTTTTTTTAATATCAAACCAATAAATTTAATAAAAATAGAAAATATTATACTTAGATATCTTGCATCTAAATTTACACATTTAAATTCAAAACCTGAGAATTTTTAACATTGCCTAAAAAATATCATTAATTCTTTATTTTCCAATATTCCCTTATCCTGCTATATACTTTGGTGTTGTATCTTCTTGATTTTCATTCTTTATGGCACAAAAGTGTCATAAATGCAATATCCAAACATAAATGTTATCGATAAATACACAAGAATTCTATTGTATATATAT
>NW_018251873.1:45226-52133 GCF_001263595.1 Phalaenopsis equestris | reverse complement strand
TATATATATATAATATGAGTTTCTCTTTTTATTTGTTAAAACGTAATTATAAAAAATATAATAAATGACAATAGAAATTATTCACATTAATGTTAACAGAATTTCTGTCACTATAACTGTCTTATGATTTCAAATTATCCCAGAATTCCAGAAAACAGTAACTAAGGGACATTTACATAAATATGCCCAACAATAATTTAATTATGCTTCTCATTTAATATTTTAGCTTATTAAATTAGGAGAACGCAAACAAAAAGGAACATAAGGAAGAAATTTTCTTTTACCGCGCAGATTGAAACAAGCAAAAAAAAAAAAAAAAGAAAACCAACAAGAATGGGGCTAAATAAATGTTCAGATTCCGCTAACCCTTCAGCTTCTCAATCACATTAATTCACTTTCAATATCCAAAAACCCAAGTGATCAGAGCCGCCCATGCTCACTTCTAACAATTCAAAATTAATCTCTTCTCAATTCCACCCTACAATAAAAATTAAAGAAAAAAAAAAATGAAAAAAGAGATTAAAGCAAAATACTTCAAATCTCTTCAAAAACTAGTCATATTAAGCCTAGATTAGCTTTTGTTAGCACCAAAAAAGTTGAATAATGGCAAGATCTCATAATCTTCTTCATCTTGACCATCTTCATGACATTCAGTTTCCATGGAAGCGGATGTAAGAGCTCTCTCAGACTTCTCCAATATGCCGGTTGGGTGAAGAGGAAAGAGCTGCAGGGTTTGATAAGAGATTTGACCAGCACTAGAAATCGGTTCTATTGTTCTGTTTGAAGCTATTTCCATTCGTTGAAGCTCCGGCAATGGCCTCCTCAAAGCTCCTCCAGCTAAGTAGACGTGAGGGTACTGTGGCTTGTACAAACCAACTCCGCTAACTTGATGCACTTGCAGGCAAAACGGAGAGCAAGCTAACATAATAATGTAGTGAGAATATAATTTTTTTGGAGAAAATATGAGTGCTAATTACAAAATTATATCATTTATCTTGATCTTAGAAGAGTATTATTTACTCGAAGTTTAGGTGGTTGATATTTTTGAATACATAGGAATTGGGTGGTACGTTCTTTTAACAAACAACATGAAAATGTATGGTTGACAAATGAATTTATGTTTGATAATGCATGCAACTAATACATATTACTGTACGTTAAAGTTTGCACACAAATTATATGCAGCATTCGCATTCAAAATAACAGATAAAAAAAAATAATTGCACTAAATTATTCCCTTTAAATGCATATTCTTCTTCATCTCACTGGAAATTCTTGCTAAACCAACAAAAGCAGCGGATCTAAGCAAGAAAAATATTCTAACAAAAGCAATGCCTAATCAAACTAAACCAAAGTCATATGCAGCATTAACAAATTTAAAATAAATATGAGATAATCAAAACTAATCTTTTAAAAAATGTCTCTCAAAACAAAAAAATTTTGACACAATTTTAATTCGCGCATATGTAACAGTGGACATTAAGGAAATGACGATTAGTAAATATATAACACATTAAGGGAAAAAAGATGAACAAACCATTGCTGCAACATATACCTGGCGGCGGTGGCGGTGGTGTTGGAGGCTGTGTCGAAGGGTGGCGGTGCAGTAGACGGCTAAAGTAGGCGAAGCTCTCTTGCTTCTGTTTCTGTCGCTGACGAGCTTTGTGATTTTGAAACCAGTAGAAGACATTTTTCCCTTCAATAGAACCGAACTCCCTCAGCTTGCTGGTGATATGCTGTATTTGATCAGCCGTTGGAGTTCGGATACCTTGCCAGTAAAGACCTTCGAGAATGGTGATCTGTTCTTTGGTGGGATTCCACCTTGTGCTCGGCGAAGGTACCGGCAATGACGAAGAAGAAGAAGGTGGGGAGGGGGGCTTCTCCTCCTCCATAACTTGTCTCTTCCTCCCTCGCAAGATGCTTACCGAAAGGAATGTTTTTTTGAATGTCTTTCGTTGGTTTTATAGCGTGTTATTTATGTTGTTTTACTTGGCTTAAAGATAGTATTTGGCTGCTAGCGCTGGCCTAGACATTGTTTCGTCATTCAAAATTTTTAAAGATTTTGATGTTTGCTTTTATAGTTAATTAATTTTTCTTAAGAATAGTAAATTTTTTTTTTTTTTTTTGATAAATTTAACTATAGAAGTAATATTTTTTTAATGAATTCTAGATTGAGTTTTAATTATGTTGAAATTTTAACGATTTTAAATGAGTTTTGATGATCCCGTTCCAATTTGATCATTCCCAACTCCAATCATATTTTTTTAGATTTTAAAATATAAGACTTAAATTTATTTAAGATAAAAATAATAGAATTTATTGAAATAAATTAAATGTATCAGCCAATGAAAATTATTTAAACCAATTTTGAGAAAAAAAATGATCAACATATTCTGAAATATTTTGTGTAAAAGGAAGAACAAAAAGTCATTAAATAAAAAAACTATGATTCCATATATTTAAATACAAATCGAAAATTACATCAGAGATTTTTTGACTTGGGAAATTTAAATACCACGAGTTTTATATAAATATTTGTCTTTGGGCTTTGATAGGCAATTGCCTACAATAAAATTTTTAATAAAAATGTTTTAAAGTTGATTGAATAAAGCTTAAGGTTGCCTACTTTTAGTCATGAGTCTGTAGTGTTAGATATTTGAATGGCATAAACTGAAACTGTTCTAAAATTTAATTCAAAAACCTCAATTAAGAAGTAAAATGTTATTATTATAATCAAGAAAAAATATAAACTTTTTTAAGAAAGAATTTAGCATTTATACAATGCAAATTTGATAAAATTAAACTCAATATCATACGATTGATATTAACTCATAACCTTGATGCTTTTATGATTTTCATCATGAGTAGTCATGCATTTTATAAAGAGACAATTCTCAAAATTTGAGAAAAGAAAGACAAAATAAGTATGAGAAAAAAAAAGAAATCTTAATCTAAACAATCGAATGCATTTTTTAGGAAGAGGGTGGAGAAAATCTCTTTGCTTTGTCGTGAAGTGCAGTCAGAGAGAGAGAGAGAAAAAGAGAATTTGGGGTTCGACATGCACTATAAAAATTTAGATTTTTTCCAACAGCCACAATCAGTCTGTTATGATAAGTAAAATCATCGCTTTTAATGTTATCAACTTTTTTAAGCTCGTAGGAAAAACACTTGTTGGTAATTCCAAACCCACCGATATTCTAACAGTATAAATTTGCCGACAGTTATCCGACAATTTAATGTCGTAGTATTTTTCGAGAAAAAACGAGCCATCGGTAATCTTTGTTTCGTAAAACTAACAGTTCGTCCATAGTTAAGACTGATGTCGTTAACAGTTCGTCTGTTAATGTCGCACCCATCGGTATTCTGCAGCAGACAAAACTGTCAGTTATACATCGTATATGCATAATTTTTTATAACTGATAAGTTAACTATTGGAAGGCATCACACCTGTTGGTTTTTTGATTGAGGAAAAAATTTTCGGTTAAGCGTCGTTTATGCGTCATATTTTATAACCGATGGGTTAAGTGTCGTAAATATGTTGCACCAGTCGTTTTTGTGCGACGCACCATGAGCCGTCGGTTCTGTGTCAGTTATGGATATGTTTGGAACATCATAAAACTGACGGTAAGCCATCAAGAATCTGTAACAAGAGGAAAAAAATAATTTTTTTTTTTGTATGTACATTAGGACACCTTCTATCACAACATAGAATATATAATCTCAAGAATTTAACAAAATAACATAACCGTCAAAAGTAATTTATCCAGTCAAATAATGAAATAAATAGAATGTCTTTACTCTAAAATATGTTGTTGACCTCATTTTTGGTGAGGCCCATTTCACTCTCTAGAGGTTAAGATATAATCATACTACTCCACTACTGACTCTCCCAGAGGATTAATGTTGGGACCCAGACCATTTACAAAGATTCAATTCACTTCCTGGCTTTATCTTGCCTTACATGTATGATTTCAAATCCTCAACATTTAGTTGAGTTGATTGAAACCAACATATTGAATCTCAAGTTGATTTCCTATAAAAGTTGGAAATGCTTTAAAGTTTGAAATGCACCACACACATATTGCATACCCATGCACATCACTGCTAAGATATGTAGAAAAGAATGTTTAATTTCCTTTATATTTTGCAAATTTTTATGGATGAAATTGCTATTTAAAGAAAGATATTTTTATAATTTTCCTGCAGATACAATTGGTATTAAAAGTGGAGCAAAGTGAAGGTGAATTGAAGTTAAAGAGGACCCAAGTGACTGACGCCTTAACGCAAGATTTTTTGGGCTCCTAGGTGTCAATCTCACCTTAAGAAACCGAGAGGCAAGGCACTACTACACCAGCACCTTAGCACCGGACTTTTGGTCGCCTGATACACAACAATAAAATAGTGTTTTAAGTATCATTTTTATGCCAAATTTTGGTGATATTGCACTTTAAAGAAATGTATTTTCGTGCTTTTGTTGCAGGTATACCATTTTTAGACATTTGGGGAAAAAATGAGAAAAGAAGCAAAATTTGGAGCAAATATAGCCAATTTTTGGGTTTGGTGCATGATGTGCCAAAATCCAGAGTGCTAGCGCATGATGTGCCAGATCGGCGCATGATGCGCCAGATCGACACATGATGCGCCATATGCAAATTTTTCAAATTAAATAAATTTGAGACAAATTTTGCGTGAATTTTCAAAGGGACACTTGTTCTAAACACCCCATGAAGTGATTCAATGTATCTAGACACTTTTGAAGGTTCTAGTTTGAAAGGATTTGACTCTTGGATAAAAAATGAACATCTCTTGGATAAAAAATGAACATCTTTTGAATTCAAAGGTTTCACTTTTGAATTTTGGAGGGAAGTTCAAATTCTTTTCAAAGGAGGAAGCCCAAAATAAAATCAAGTTTGAGAAGAACTTCAAGAGGGGAAGCGAAAAAAGATAGGTAGCATGAGAACGAAGAGAGAGAAAGTTAAGGGCTTGGAGACTGTCTTCTAGGGTTGTAAGAAAAGAGGGAAGGTTAGAGATTTCTTCTTCATTACACTTTTAAGAGAGAATTGAGAGTGCTTGTTGATCTGGAAACTGCTTTTATACAATAGTATAACAATAATTCTGATTATATTTTTTACTTATATTTTCTTATTTCACAACAAAACCAAAAACTTGATCTTGAATAAAAATAAGAATTTAACTTTTAATTTATATATATTGGGATACTACGCAAGTATACGTATCTTTATCAAGTAATATAGGACCTTTTTATTAAGACCTGAATATCAAACCCACAGGGAAGATATGCAATATGCACTTTTTGGAAAACTTTCTATTTTTAAAAAGTCAATTATTTAAACTAAAGACGTTTTCACAGTAAAGAAAGTTTAAATATTTTTGGTAATTTTAATATTTTGACAAAAAATAGAACAAACTTAAAATAATAACTTGAGTTTTATAGAAGAAAAATATTAAATATGAAAATATCTTTCTCCTTATCTGAATCAGTAATAAGTGTAGGAATTCTGTTGTGGAAGTATGCATATTGTGTTGTGTCAAATAGGAGCGATAATATTTTTTACCCTTACTAGAGATGTTGTAAAGAACATTGGTTAATTTAAAGTTTGAATAGTTCAGAAGATCAGCTAGGCAGGGAAGATACTAGCTCTCACTCTAAAGTTCCCTTAATTCCCTCCACCTGGGGGCTAACATCTCGTGTTAGATACTAAAACAATAAACCAATTTGGGGGCTTTGACCTGTCACTTTAAAGTCCTCTAACTCTACACCCTTCAATGAATATTTTCCTATTTATTTGTACTCAATCATATGAACTATATTCTCATTCATACAACCTCATGTGATTCTTTCCAATTGTTGACTGAGACAATACCAGCCCTGTTCTTACATGTTATCCCAACGAATTTTAACATCAAGATTAACATCTGGATTGGCCAAATCAAGAACTAAATGAAGTGCATGGATTTAAATCATCACAACTTCTTCCAACATTAAAGATCAATACTCTCCACAACTTCCATCCAAAACTTAATTACTTATCATTTTAAGAAGAAAAATAAAGAGAACTACTCAGAATCCATGGAGAAAAAAAAATCACACTTTAGTTTAAAAGAAAAAAATCATTATCAAACTAACAACAAGTCTCCATTAAAACCAAAAGTAGTCTAAAATAAAAAGATAAAAACTGATCTCAAGTCCTCCACCAAACTCTTGAAGTTCCTTTAAATTTCTTCTCTTTTACAACACTCACAATATAAAACTAAAATAAAAAGGATAAATACGTGGTGCCTGAAAATCTCTCCAACTAACTCCCTAATTTTAGAACTTTCATAACTTTTCTAGTACTTTCAGTACCCCTTTCAAAGTCTCATTCTTCCTTCTTTTATAATTCTCCAAAAGGTGCCTTAGTATCTCTTCAAAATATGTTATGATTCGGTGTGTTTCCCCAAGAGATGCATCATTTCACAATAATTTTCATCCATGGTGGTTAAAACCAACTTCTAAGCAATTTAAGCCAATAGGTGCATCAAAAACCTCTTCAAAATTTGCAAAAACAGAATTTACTCATCCAATAACTGCCACTGGCGCTTAAGCGCGGGGCCTTCTCTGTTTAGCCGACGCTTAAGCGCCGGATCTGGTGCTTAGGCGCCAAAGTACTTTTGCACATTTTTCACCTATTAGCTCCAAATTTGATCCACTTTCACTCCTTTAAGCATTTTTTACGTTTTTGCTCCAAATTTGATCCTTTTTCACTCCTTTAAGCATTTTTAACTTTTTTGCTCCAAATTTAATCCTTTATTACTCCTTTAAGCATTTTTAACCTTTTTACCTGTGCCTGAAAGAAAAACACAAAAATACCTTCCATTAAAGCGCAATATCTCAAAAATAAGTATA
>NW_018251873.1:44300-45118 GCF_001263595.1 Phalaenopsis equestris | reverse complement strand
AGTTTCTTTAGGAGTTACTAAAATTTTTATTTAGAAATATAGTAGTCCAATTTAGAAAAAATATTCAGTAAATGAGATCAACTTAAATTTTAGAAATTTTTAATGTTAAGAAAGAAGAAAATATGAGTTCCTATCTAATTCATAAATATTGTAAGTCTTCCAATTTTAGAATTTAGTTCTTTTATTATCTCCACTTAAAAATTTTTATTAGGAATAATTTTACTTACTATATTATATCTATAAGCTTAAAATTTTCTGAAGTCTTATACTTTAAAAAGATCAAATGTAGAACCAATTTTTTATTAGGCACTAATCCTCAAGCTTCTCCTCCGTCACTTTTTCTTCTTCTTCTTCTTTTTCTTTTTCTTTTCTTTTTTTTTTCTTTTTTTAGGCATGGATTACTATGTCTGGATAAACCTTTAATAATTTTGATATCTACTTTTCCTTTCCTAAAGCAAAGTATTGATACAAAACATTTACTTATAAATTTAATAATAGCTTTTTAAATTATTTTTAATAAAAGAAATTTAAGTATTAAAAATTTAAGTGTAAATTTCTAAAATATTCAAAAATACAATGTTTCTTACTAAAGATAATTACTTATATTAATCATTTTCTACACGAAAAACTTTTAGCTTAAACTTTTTCTTCATTACTCAAAATTTTAACTAAATTCTCTTTCTCGTTTCTAAAAACAAATTTTACTTCCTTAATATAACATCATATACATCATCAATCTTTCTTTTCAAATCAAATTCACTTGTAGTTCATTTGAGAACAAATAAAATTAAAGTTTTGAAAATATTTTTCATCCCCCC
>NW_018251873.1:40086-44248 GCF_001263595.1 Phalaenopsis equestris | reverse complement strand
AGGAATGAAAATAAGAATAACATGCTTATAGGAATTTTTATACCCAAATGATACAATTATAAAACCAATAACAAGAGTAAAATTAATTTTGATCAAATTTTCTAATATTTTCATTTCAATTTAACATGTAGAGATTCAATAGACTTCTAAACAGTGGGTATAAACATAAAAATAGACTAACACACTAACTTGACTTCACAATCTCAACATCTCACAAAAATGATAAAAAAAAATACAGGGTAACAGTTTCTGAAATTTAATATTTAAGACCTAAGTTAGCAAGATTTTTATCTTTTCAAATGACATAAAATTAAGTTGAGTCTAAACTAACTAAATCACAAAACACACAACAGTTACTGCCCTAGAATTTTAAAACAAACTACCAACTAACACAAACATCACAATAACAATAAAATACGAAAGTCCAAAACACAAAACATAGTACATATCATCACAAAGATGCGAATGTAGCATCACCACACCACATAGTCCACAACATAAAAATAAATAACACATCACAAATCTTAAGTCCAACGCACATAGTCTAACACATATTACAAACATAAAGATATCTCATTTCTACTCCTCATCTTCTGATCCGTTATACCACTTTTCTACAGGCTCATAATCAGGATATCGAGGATTTGGAGGAAATTGCACTCCTGGGTCACCCCTAATTAGGTTCTCCAGATATGAGGGAAATTTCTCTTCATAATCACTCTTTCTCCTGCTATACCTATCAGTATGCTCTATAAAAAGCTCTAAGTTCTGAACTTTATCAGTGGTAAAATTAATATGATCCATCATCCTCTGCATTAATTGATCTTGGGTCTCAGTAGACTCACCTCTAGATGTAGAAGCACGTGAGGTAGATGGTCTAGATGTAAAAGCAGTAAAGGTAGAAGCAGCATACATCTCCATTCCATAACTCCTAGAAAATCCTCCTCTCCATCCAAAAATAGAATGCTCAGAATAAGTCTTCACATTCACCTTAGTGATGGGCTTTAGAGGTAACACAAAAGAGGTAACAAAACTTCCTCCCAACTATCATATTTAACTCCAGCCTGCTCACATAAAGAAAAGATCAAGAAAGTAAATCGTAGACCTACAGTAGTAACGATAGTGGCAAAACTGATAATAGTCTGATAAATCAAAGCTCCTATGTTGATGAGCTGTCCTTCTTGGATATAATAATTTAACGTCGCTCTCTCTGTGGTCACTTCCTTGAGACAACTTGTTGGTAGCAGAAGAGCAGAAGCAAAATAGTGCCAGGCCTTTGAAGGTGCACATAACTTTGAAGTTAGGAAGTTGACTCTCCTCTCATTAGTGATCTTCTAAAGTCCTCTTCCAACAGTCAAGTAAGAAATAATCTCGTCAAACACCACTTCAGTCGGACTATAATTTGTAAAAAAACATAACGTATCAGATGACAGATGATAAAACAAGTTGATTATCTCCGATGAAAAATGTACCAACTTTCCTCTAACCATGACTTAATTGTCTTCAGCCTCAGAGAAGTTTGCGTAGAACTCCCTAACAATAAAAGTAACCATCATAGTAGAGAAATAGTAGAATCATTCCCACCATCGATGAATAATCAAGTCCTCTACATCTTCACCTAGATTCCTAAAACATCGCTCTTGAATCAGTTTCTGTGATTGCAATGCATCACTGTACCGATCCTGAGCCTTCAAACTAACAAATTTACTCAAATTGAAAGGACTATTTCCTTTGCTCCTCTTCATTCTTGGCGTCATTCTACAAATTTTATAAATTCCAAAAATAACTTAAAATCAAGTCTAAACTACTAAACTAAACATCCAAAGTATAAACTACACCTCCCATACAATTTTCATAGAATTTTTTTCTCATTTTTCACCTTGAATAGTGAATTTTTGAATTTCTTCAAATGTCCTCAAAATACATAGTGAGAATCCAAAATTTTTGCATAGAAGTAAAGCTCTTACCTCATTGAACTTGGATCTAGCAAATTTCACTTGATTCCACCAAGAAATCTTCACTTAGATGTGCCCTAGCCCTCAAAAATCACAAACTAGAGAGGTTGAAGGTGGCGGTGGATTTAAAAATGGTGATTTTTAGGCTGAAATTTTATTTTTAACCGTTCGTGAACTGGCGCTTAAGCGTAGGTAAATGGCGCATAGGCGACTGTCTCTTGGGTTGGCTCATGCTTAAGCACGAGATGTGGCGCTTAGGCGCCAGTGCATGATTTTAAAAATTTTCAAATTAAAGTAAAATGTACTATTTGCCTAAGTAAACCACCCCTAAATGGTCTCATAACACTTAAATGACTATTTTCAACTTTCTATAACTCCCCTCTCTCTCAAAATTCTCCATAATAACTATTTCAATTCAAGGCTAAAAATAACACAAATTTTCACACAAAAAAACTTATATTGATTCACAAATAAGTACAAATACCTTTAAACACTTAATTCTCACTCCAAATAGTCTTGGATGGGAAAAATTTCTTAAATACAAATACAAAACAATCATTTCACAACTAAACACATATAAGAAGTCATAAATACTAAAAACAAGACTTAAACACTAAACCACTGAAAAAAATAGTTTCTAACACATAAATTCTAACACTAAACTTATTTTCATTCTTCATTCAAAGGAACAAATTCCTGTCTTTCATTAGTCTCTTCAGGAATATAGAGTTGATAAAACAGACGGTGATGGGTGAATAAAACAGACGGTGATGACGAGCTCTGATACTATCTTCTTCAATCAACTTCTGACTTATGAACATCGCCTTATCCGCTTCCTCTATATAACTTTTGTGGATAAATTACATCTTCAATTGCCATCCAATACGCTCCAGATGTGCATGCAACTTAAGTACCTTGGTCTCCAATAAAGCACAATATTCTCAAATTTATTGATCTTCTCTGATATCCCTTCAATACCAATAGCTATAAAACTATTATACATCTCTTGTACACTTTGACTAATAAACCTCTTCCTCATGGTTTCTTCCTTCTTCTTCAAATCCATCTCCCATGAAGAAATTTTCTCTAAATCTCACTCTCTTAGATTTTTAGGGCTAGAAATTATTTGGGGTGAAATTCCTTCACAATACCCTTCTATTTATAGGCCAAATCCTTCCAATATCTCATAGACACGTTTAGAAACTACCTTGGCATGTTTTTACAAACTAATTGGTGGTTAAACATTCTAGAATATTAATTTTGCACATGTGTTTAAACTTCCGCGCTTAAGCGCTAATGCACATTTTTGCACTAGTTAACTTTAACATCCAAATTCTCATTCTAACATGTCTTGGTCATTAAATAAAGTCTTAAAATCTTTACTAACATATAATAGTTTCAAAAATACTACCCCAATTTTCTTAATCACACACAAAATAATAATCAAAATAAAAACACTCTGTTAACTATGGGTTGCCTCCTACAAAGCGCTTAGTTTTACGTCGTCAGCCCGATGTAACCAGTGCTTATTCTAGTTGACTCAACATCATTTCATCATTAAATTTATGCTGATCCCCTATAAAATAAGGTTTTAGTCTACATCCATTAACTTTAAATATTTTTCTCAGACTTGTTATCTTTAATATCCACAGCTCCATAAGGATAAACTTTTATCACAACAAATGAACCCATATACTTAGACTTAAGTTTGCCTGGAAATAATCTTAACCTTGCATTATATAACAAAACTTGTTACCCTGACTGAAAATTTGTAGTAAGAATCCTTCAATCATGCCACATCTTCATCTTTTCTTTATAAATCTTGGCACTCTCATTCTTTATAAATCTTGTATAAATCTAGGCACTCTCATAAGATTCATTCTTTATCTCTTCAAGCTCATTTAATTGCAAAAATCTTTTCTCCCCATCATCTTTAAAATTATTATTGAACTCTTTAATTGCCCAATGTGCTTTATGCTGAAGTTCAACAAGTAAGTGACAAGCTTTCCAAAATATTAGCTTATATGGGGGCATTCCTATAGGAGTTTTGTTTGCAGTCCTATAAGCCCACAAACCATAGTCAAGTTTGACTGACCTATCCATTTTTGTTGGATTCACAGATTTTTCCATAATTCTTTTAATTTCTCGATTGGATAATTCAGCCAAACCACTTGTCTGAAGATGATAAGCAGTAGCAATCCTATGAT
>NW_018251873.1:37887-39230 GCF_001263595.1 Phalaenopsis equestris | reverse complement strand
TAAATTTATCAAAAGAATATACTATTGCTAATAACTATTTTTTAGTTTTTGTATAATTGATTTGAGTTTCATTAAGAGTTTTACTAGCATAGTAAATTACTTTGAAAATTTCATCATATTTTTGTCCTAAAATAGCTCTTATAACATAATCACTAGCATCACACAACAATTCAAAAGGTTTTTCTTGGTTTGGTGAAACTATAATTGGTGGAGTGATTAATTTTTCTTTTAATAAATTAAAGGCTTTTAGGCATTCCTCATCAGAATTGAAAATTGCATCTTTCTTCAGTAATGGCATAAAGCTTAGCAATCTTTGAAAAGTCTTTAATATATCGCCTGTAGAATCTAACATGTCCTAGAATCTAACATGTCCTAAATAAATTTGTTGGATAAGGTAAATTAGCGATCACTTAAATTTTTAAATTAGCGATCACTTGAATTTTAGCACGATCTACTTCCATACCATTTTTTGATATTTGATGACCTAATACAATTCCTCCTGCTACCATAAATTGACATTTTTCCTAATTAAGGACTGAATTTGTTTCTTCACAGCACTTAAGAACTTTCGATAAATGTTCTAAACATGAGTCAAATGAAGTTCCAAAAACTGAAAAATCATTCGTGAATACTTCAATCAACTTTTCAATTAAACTATAAAAAATTATCATCATACATCTTTGAAATGTAACAGGGGCATTACATAAACCAAAGGGCATCCTTCTAAAAGCAAAAGTACCATAAGGACTGGTAAAAGTTGTTTTCTCTTGATCCTCAAAAGATATTTATATTTGGTGATAACCAGTATATCCATCCAAAAAATAAAAGTATTTATGCCCAGCTTGTCTATCCAACATTTAAACTAGAAAGAGTAATAAAAAATGATCTTTCCTAGTGACAAGATTTAATTTTCTATAGTCAATGTATATTTGCCACCCTGTAACTTATCTAGCAGGTATTAATTCATTATGTTCATTCACAGTTACAATTACTTCTCCTTTATTAGGAACACAGTGAATTGAGCTAACCCATGCACTATTTGAATAGGGTAGATAATTCCAGCATCTAGCCACTTTCAAATTTCTTCCTTATCCGCCCTGGGTTTGAAGTTCTCTGCCATATGAATTCTATGCATACAAATTGAAGGATTGATTCCTTTAATATCAGCAATTGTCCATTCAAAGACTTTCTTATAATTTTTCAAAATTTTCATCAACCTTTCCTCTTCTTCTATTGTTAATTTTGAGGAAATTATAACTAGTAAAGTAGAGGAATTTCCTAAAAAGACATATTATAAATCTTCAAGAAGTAACTTCAACTCAAGTTCTGGAGGTTTTTCAATT
>NW_018251873.1:36871-37675 GCF_001263595.1 Phalaenopsis equestris | reverse complement strand
TCACATCTATCATTGCTCTTCCTGTAGCTAGGAAAGGTCTCCCCAAAATGATTGGTACCTCTTTATCTTCCTTCATATCTAGCACAATAAAATAAACAGGAAAGATAAATTGGTCCACTTTCACTAGGAAATCTTCTATAACTCCTTTAGGGTATGTTATCGAACAATCTGCTAATTGCAGAGTTTCAGTAGTAGGGTTATTTATCCTAATCCCAATCTTGCAAATATTGATAATGGCATAAGGTTAATGCTTGCACCTAAATCACATAAAGCTTTCCCATCAAATTTGTCTCCTATTGCACATGGAATTATAAAGTTACCAGGATCTTTAAGCTTTTCAGGAAGCTTTTTCTGAATTATAGCACTGCACTCCTCACTAAGTGCAACTGTCTCATTATCTTCAAATTTCCTCTTTCTGTTGAGAATATCCTTCATAAACTTTACATAGCTTGGCATTTCTTCTAAGGCTTTAGCAAATGGAATATTAATTGTAAGCTTCTTAAATATTTCCAAAAATTTTGAAAATTGCTTATCCAACTTCTGCTGACGAAGTCTTTGAGGAAATGGAGGTAATGGTATTTCCAAATCAATTTTTAGTGAAGAAATAGGTCTTTCAAAATCTTTTGGAGCGTCCTCTTTTGATTCTTCAATTTCTTCTCTCTCTATTTCAATTTCTTTTTGAACCCTACCTTCCAACTCTCTTTCGCTTGTAAGTTGAACAACTTTTACTTGCTCTTTATTCTGGTCTTTTGGATTTGATTCAATATTACTAGGAAGTGTTCCTTGAGATCTATTACTTAATGA
>NW_018251873.1:31997-36809 GCF_001263595.1 Phalaenopsis equestris | reverse complement strand
TTGATTTCTCATTTGTAACACCACTTATTCTATAACAACTTCTTCTCTTTAAATTGTGTATTACTGTTGATACCTGGAGGATAAGTAGATTATAATTATTATTCCCTTAGTTGTTCCAGTTTCCCAATGGGTTTACTTGGTTGTTCCCTCATTGCTGATTATTACGACCCGAATTGTTATTCCAGTTAAAATGAATAATTTGGGATGGTTCTTCCAACTTGGGTTATAATAATTTGAATATGGGTTATTCTGCTTATTATTTATGGCATTCAAAGTTTCTAATGATGCTTGAGAATCTACCATTTGGCCTAATGACAATCATGGAAGTTGGTTGAGAAAAAATCATTCCAAATTGGTCTAACTTCCTTGAAATTGCAGCAACTTGATTTGCTAACATAGTAAATGCATCAGATTCATGAATATTTGCTACTTTCTTAGAATTCACTCTCTCGGAAGGCCATTAAAAAATGTTGGTAGTCATTTCTTCAATTAAAACATAAGAGTCATGAAATGGTTTTGACATGAATGAACCGCCAGCAGCGGCATCGATAATTGTTCTAAGAGATCCAACTAATCCATTATAAAATGTTTGAATTATTAACCAATCTGGTATAGCATGGCGTCGACACTTTCTTAAGAGTTCTTTAAATCTTTCATATGCTTCATAAATAGATTTCCTTCAAATTGATTAAAAAATGTAATATCATTTCTAATCTTCACAGCTTTTTATGGTGGAAGATATTTAGCAAGAAAATTTTATGCTAAATCACCCCAAGTTCTAATAGATCCATGTTCTAACAAATTCAACCACATTTTAGCTTTATCCCTCAGTAAAAAAGGAAATAACTTAATCATCTGATACACCATCGTATTTAAATGTAGTGCACAATTCTAGAAAATTGACAAGATGTAAATTTTGATCTTTAGTTGGTGATCCCCCAAACTTATTATTTGATATCATTTGGATAGTAGTAGATTTATGCTCAAATGAATTGACCACTACAGTAGGTTTTTCAATACTACAATGAAGTTCATCTACAGTAGGGTTGACATAATCTCTTAAAGTTCTAAACTCTTAATGAATTTCAACATTTTGATCATTTTTGTTTGCCATTTATTTAATTTTTTTGAATTTTTTAAGATTTTTAATATTTTTGGTTTTTCTGATTTTTCTAACAGTTCTCTCTAATTCAGGATCTTAGGGCACTAGTTCTTCAGAACCTGAACTACACATACACTAACATAAAATAAAATTAAATTAAAGATAAACAAAATAAAATACAATAACTTAAAGTTTAAATAAGACTTTCTAAAAATAGAAATTTTCTTTTAAATCAATAGATTCATTATAATTTTCACTTCACTTCCCCTACATCGGCGCCAAAAACTTGACAAATTTAACTCAAGAATAGTAAATTTTTTTTTGACAAATTTAACTAAAAAAGTAATATTTTCCTAATGAATTCTAGATTGAGTTTAATTATGTTGAAATTTTAACGATTTTAAATGAGTTTTGATGATCCCGTTCCAATTTGATCATTCCCAACTCTAATGATATTTTTTTAGATTTTAAAACTTAAGACTTGAATTTATTTAAGATAGAAATAATAAAGTTTATTGAAATAAATGAAATATATCAACCAATGAAAATAATTTAAAAAAATTTTGAGAGAAAAGTGATCAACATATTCTAAAATATTTTGTGTAAAAGTAAGAACAAAAGATCATTAAATAAAAAAAACTATGATTCCATATATTTAAGTACAAATCAAAAATTACATCAGAGACTTTTTGACTTGGGAAATTTAAATACCACGAGTTTCATATAAATATTTGTCTTTGGGCTTTGATAGGTAATTGCCTACAAAAAAAAATTAATAAAAATGTCTTAAAGTTGATTGAATAAAGCTTAAAATAGCCTACTTTTAGTCATGAGTTTGTAGTGTTAGATATTTGAATGGCATAAACTTAAACTATTGTAAAATTTAATTCAAAAACCTTAATTAAGAAGTAAAATGTTATTATTATAAGCAAGAAAAAATATAAACTTTTTTAAGAAAGAAATAAGTATTTATACAATGAAAATTTGATAAAATTAAACTCAATATCATACGGTTGACATTAACTCATAACCTCGATGCTTTTATGATTTTCATCATGAGTAGTCATACATTTTGTAAAGAGAAAATTCTCAAAATTTGAGATAAGAAAGGCATAATAAGTATGAGAAAAAAAAAAGAAATCTCAATCTAAACAATTGAATGCATTTTCAAGGAAGAGGGTGGAGAAAATCTCTTTGCTTTGTCGTGAAGTGCAGTCAGAGAGAGAGAAGAAAAGAGAAATTGGGGTTTGACATGCACTATAAAAATTTAGCTTTTCTCCAACAGCCACAATCGGTCTGTTATGATAAGAAAAATCATCTCTTTTAATGTTATCGACAGTTTTAAGCTCGTAGGAAAAACACTTGTTCGTAATTCTAAAACCGACCAAAATTCTAACAGTATAAATTTGCCGACGGTTATCCGACAATTTAATGTCGTAGTTTTTTTCGAGAAAAAATGAGTCATTGGTAATCGTTGTTTTGTAAAACCGATAGTTTGTTTGTCGTTAAGAGTGATGTCGTTATTAGTTCGTTTGTTAATGTCGCACCCATCGACATTTTGAATCAGGCAAAACTGTCAGTTATACATCATATATGCATCATTTTTTATAATCGATGAGTAAAATATTGGAAAGCATCGCACCTGTTGGTTTTTTGATTGAGGAAAAAAATTCTCGGTTAAGCGTCGTTTATGCGTCATATTTTATAACAGATGGGTTAAGTGTCGTAAATATGTTGCATCAGTCGTTTTTGTGCGACGTACCATGAGCCATCGGTTCTGGGTTGGTTATGGATATGTTTGGAACATGATAAAATTGACGGTAAGCCATCAGGAACCTGTAACAAGAGGAAAAAAAAATAAATTATTTTTTTTTGTATTTACATTACCATACCTTCTATCACAACATAGAATGTATAATCTCAAGAATTTAACAAAATAACATAACTGTCAACAGTAATTTATCCAATCAAATACTGAAATAAACAGAATGCCTTTACTCTAAAATATGTTGTTGACCTCATTTTTTGTGAGGCCCATTTCACTCTCTAGAGGTTAAGATCTAATCATACCACTCCACTACTGACTCTCCCAGAGGATTAATGTTGGGACCCAGACCACTTAGAAAGATTCAAATCACTTCCTGGCTCCTTCTTGTCTTACATGTATGGTTTCAAATCCTCATCATTTAGTTGAGTTGATTGAAACCAACATATTAAAACTCAAGTTGAGTTCCTATAAAAATTGGAAATGCTTTAAAGTTGGAAATGCACCACACACTTATTGCATACACATGCACATCACAACTAAGATATGTAGAATTGAATGTTTAATTTTCTTTTATATTTTACAAATTTTTATAGATGAAATTGTAATTTAAAGAAAGATATTTTTATAATTTTCTTGCAGGTATAATTGGTATTAAAAGTGGAGCAAAGTGAAGGTGAATTGAAGCTAAAGAGGACCCAAGTGACTGACGCCTTTGTGTAAGATTTTTTGGGCTCCTAGGCATCAATCTCACCTTAGGAAACCGAGAGGCAAGACACTACTACACTAACACCTTAACACCGAACTTTTGGGCGCCTGATACACAACAATAATATACTGTTTTAAGTACCATTTTTTGCCTATTTTTGGTGATATTGCACTTTAAAAAATTATATTTTTGTGCTTTTATTGCATGTACACCATTTTTAGACATTTGGAGCAAAAATGACAAAAGAAGCAAAATTTGGGGCAAAAATAGCCAATTTTTTTTGTTTGGCGCGTGATGCACTAAACTGGCGCATGATGTGTCAAAATCAAGAACACTAGCGCATGATGTGCCAGATCGGCGCTAGATTGGCACATGATGTGCTAAATGCAAGTTTTTAAAATTAAAGCAATTTGAGACAAATTTTGTGTGAATTTTTAAAGAGACACTTGTTCTAAACACCCCATGAAGTGATTCAATGCATCTAGACTCTCTGGAGCGTTCTAGTTTGAAAAGATTTGACTTTTGGATCAAAGAGGCACATGGTTCAAATTCAAAGGTTTCACTGTTGAATTTTGGAGGGAAATTGTAATTCTTTACAAAGAAAGCAGCCTAAAATAAAATCAAGTCAGAGAAGAACTTCAAGAGGGGGGCAAAAAAAGATAGGTAGCGTGAGAACCTAGAGGGAGAGATAGAGAGAGAAAGATAAGGGCTTGGAGATTATCTTTTAGGGTTGTAAGAGGAGAGGGAAGGTGACATATTTCATCTTCATTACACTTCTAAGAGAGAATTGAGAGTACTTGTTGATCCCAAAACTGCTTATATGCAACTGTATCACAATAATTCTCATTATATTTTTCACTTATATTTCGTTATTTCACAACAAAACCAAAAACTTGATCTTGAAGAAAAATAAGAATTTAACTTTTAATTTATATATATTGAGATACTACGCAAGTATACGTATCGTTATCAAGTAATATAGGACTTTTTGATTAAGACCTGAATATCAAACCCACATATGCAATAAGCACTTTTTGGAGTACTTTCTATTTTTAAAAAGACAAATATTTAAACTAAAGATGTTTTTGCAGTAAAAAAGTTTAAATATTTTTAGTAATTTTAATATTTTGACAAAAACAAAACAAACTTAAAAAAATAACTTGAGTTTTTATAGAAGAAAAACACTAAATATGAAAATATCTTTCTCCTTATCATGAATCAGTAATAAGTATAAGA
>NW_018251873.1:24945-31691 GCF_001263595.1 Phalaenopsis equestris | reverse complement strand
AAAAAATTTTAACATATGGATTGGCCAAATCAAGAAGTAAATGAAGTGCATGGATTTAAATCATCACAACTTCTTCCGTCATTGAAGATCAATACTTTCCACAACTTCCATCCAAAACTTAATTACTTATCATTTTAAGAAGAAAGATAAAGAAAACTACTCAGAATCCATGGAGAAAATAAAACCACACTTTCGTTTAAAAGTAGAAATCATTGTCAAATCAACAATAACTCTCAATTAAAACCAAAAGTAGTCTAAAATAAAAGATAAATACTTATCTCAAGTCCTCCACCAAACTCCTGAATTCCATTGAATCTCTTCTCTTTTACAAAACTCTCATTATAAAACTAAAATAAGAAGGATAAATATGTGTTGCCTGAAAATTTCTCCAACTAACTCCCTAATTTTAGAACTTTCATAACTTTTCCAGTACTTTCAGGACCCCTTACAAAATCTCAGTCTTTCATTTTTTATAATTCTCCAAAAGGTGCCTTGGTATCTCTTCAAAATGTGTCTTGATTCGATGTATTTCCTCAAGAGATGCATCCTTTCACATTAATTTTCATCCATGGTGGTTGTAACCACCTATTAAGCGAATATGTGCCTCAAAAACCTCTTCAAAATTCACAAATACCAAATTTACTCATCCAATAACTGCCTCTGGCGCTTAGGCGCCGCCTTCTCTGTTTAACCGACACGTAACCGCCAGATCTGGCGCTTAGGTACCAAAACACTTTTGCACATTTTTCACCTATTTGCTCCAAATTTGATCTTTTTTCACTCATTTAAGTATTTTTCACCTTTTTGCTCTTGATTTGATCATTTTTCACTCATTTAAGTATTTTTCACCTTTTTACCTGTGCATGAAAGAAAAAAAAATACCTTCCATTAAAACGCAATATCTGAAAAATAGGTATAAAAATGTGTCTAAAACACTATATATTTTAGGTGTATCACTTGTAAAGAGAGAAAGGCTCGGAGAGAACTTCTGGAGATTTGCTTGGGAAGGATTGTGAGATAAGTTGTATTTTTTATTTCTTTTGTTTGTAAACTTATTTTTATATATGAAGTCCGTGTTTTATCGTATCCTTCTCATGAATTCTGAGTAGCCTTCTTTATCCTTCTCCCTACTTTGAAGAAATTGTTTTGTGAAAAATTGATTTTTTTTCTACGATTTTAATTATCAATAATTTGTGATGTTTTTAACTCTAATCTTCATTTACTTTTCAATATGGCTAGTTGAATTGTTAAAATGTGTTGAGAAACTTATGTTCTAAAAAGGGGATATGATTTCTGTAACAAAGGGAGAATCACATTTGATTTCATGGGAGAGTATGTCATCCATGCGATTACATGCCAATAAATAGGGAAATATACTTTATTGGATGTAGAATTAAAATATTTTAAGGTGACAAATCAGAATCCTCAATTTGGTTCTATTGATTAGAAACTAATGGAAGCATTTTAGCCCTTAGGTGAGGGAGTAGTGGGACCTTTGGAGAGACAGCCGGTATCCTCCCAGCCTAACCACAGAATTAAGGACCAAACTCTGAATTAGTTAATGTTCTTTATAGCACTCGGAAGAGGTTAGAGAATATGAATGTCCCTATTTAACACAAAATAATTTTTAAATATATTTTTCAAATGATTTCAATTTTATCACAAGCCATATTTTCATTGTAATAAGGAAGGGTGTTTTCTCATACATGAACTTTTCGTCAATAAAAACGTTTGTTTTATTTCTGCAATTTTACTTTTGAAAGTTTAGCATCTAGTTTAACTTAACCATTCTAGTTGTACATCTGCATATTTAGTAGCATTGCACTTGAGTAGTTTAATTTAAACTTTGTACTTTACTTTAATTTTATTTTTATTTTAATTGAAGAATAAAATATTAAAAGCTAGATTATATATATTTTTTACTTCCTTATAGGATCGATATCTAGGAATCCATCAGAGCTATGTATTACTTGAATGATACGTATACTTGCGTTATATGTAGAAGGTAATTGGGAGTTTGAAAGAGGTTTTATAGATAATTATTTTCATTAAAGTTAAATTATCGTTTGGGTTACATTGCATATTTATTATTAATTTAATCCAAAGTTTCCGTCCATCAAGTTTTTGGCATCGCTGCCGGGGAAGTAATAGAAAGTATTAGTTATTTTATTTTATTTAAAAAATATAAAAAAAGAAAAGAGTATTTATAGTTTAGTTTGAACATTTTATTATTTAAGTGTGTTGCTTATTTTTAATTACTTGTTTTTTTTTTGTTTATACGTAGTATAAGATCTGAAAACTTGGTACCTTACAATTATAAATTAGAAAGAACTATTAAAAAAATTTGAAAATAAAAAAAAGAGAAAAATCATTCCAGCAAAATGACTTACAACGTAAGTAATGCTGGAAATGAAAGTGAACATCATCTAAGAAGTTTAAGGGATTATGCTAATCCTACACAACATGAAATTAATTTGAGTAGATAAAACCCTATTATAGCTACTAATTCATTTGAGCTTAAACCTGTTATTAGCCAAATGGTGCAAAACAATCAGTTTGGGGGAACACCAACTGAAGTTCCAAATTTACACATTGCTAGTTTTCTAGAATTGTGTACATCTAAATATGATGGAGTGTCAAATGATGCTGTGAAACTTAGAATTTTTCCTTTTCACTGAGGGATAAAGCTAAGATGTGGTTAAACTCATTAGCACCCAGATCAAACAAAACTTGGGGAGATTTATCACAGAAAAAAATTATCTAAATATTTTCCACCTTAAAAAACTGCTAAGCTTAGAAATGATATTACATCTTTTTGTCAATTTGAAGGGGATTCAATTTATGAAGCCTGGAAAAGATTTAAAGTTCTCCTTAGGAAGTGTCTACACCATGCATTTCTAGATTGGTTAATAATTCAAACTTTTTATAATAGATTGGTTGGATCTCTTTATCGATGCCGCTGTTGGTGGATCATTAATGTCAAAACAATTCGATGAAGCATATTCATTAATTGAAGAGATGACTACTAATAATTTTAAATGGCCCTCAGAAAGGATGAATTTAAAAAGAGTAACCAGTATTCATGATTCTGTTGCAATATCTATATTAGCAGCTCAAACTATATCAAAGAAGATAGATCAATATGGAATCAATATGGAATGAATTATAATTATTCTCAAACAACACCTGCGCTTGAGGAGAACTCATTTGGACAAATGATAGAATCTCAATCTTCTTATGAGACTTTAAATGTAATAAATAATCTTCTTAATAATTCTTATGCCAATTATTATAATCCTGATTTGAAGAATCATCAAAACTTTTGTTGGAGTAACAATAACTCGAATGCTGCAAATGCACAATGGGGAAATAATGTTGTGAACCTAGTGAGAAGCTCCAACAGTTAAGGAAATCAAGCTTATAAATATTATTACCCCCTAAGATTTAATAATTTGCAAAGTAAGGAGAAAAAGTTATCAATGGATGAATTGATATTACAAATGGGAAGTTAATTACAGAGTCAAAGAGCTACAATCAGAAACATGGAAAATCAATTGGGATGTATTGCTACTGCTCTTAGCAATAGACCTCCAGGAACATTGCCTAGTAATGTTGAAGTAAACCCTAAAGATTAGAACAAGGAGAAAACTAAAGCTATTCAACAGAGAAGTGAAAAAGAATTAGAAGAAAGAGTTCAATGAGAAGTTGAAATAGAAATAGATTAGGTGAAAAATGAAAATTCTGGTGAAGATTTTCATTGTGAATCAGAAAGTCCTATTAAACCAAAGAAAATCACTGTAGAAAGACCACCACCTCCATTTCCTCAAAGACTGAAGTAGAAGTATAGAGATAATCAATTTTTGAAATTTTTGGAAATTTTGAGGAAATAGATGACAAACATTTCATTTGTTGAGGCTTTGGAACAAATGTCAACCTATGTGAAGTTCATGAAGAATATACTTAATAAGAAAAGGAAGTTTGTAGATAATCAGATTGTTGCACTCAGTGAAGAGTGCGACGCTATAATTCAGAAGAAGCTTCCTGAAAAACTTAAAGATCCTGAAAGTTTTATAATTCCTTGTACTATTGGTGAATAATTTTATGGAAAAGCTTTATGTGATTTAGGAGCCAGTATTATTTTTATGCCGTTATCAATTTACATATGGTTGGCCTTAGGAGATATTTCACCTACAACTGTAACTCTTCAGTTAGCTGATCATTCAATTTCAGTTAGCTGTAACTCTTCAGTTAGCTGATCATTCAATTACCTATCCTAAATGAGTTATAGAAGATGTTTTAGTCAAGATTGATAAATTTATCTTTCCTATGGACTTTATTGTATTAGATATGGAGGAAGATAAAGAAATTCCTATTATTTTAGGAAGATCATTCCTAGCAAGTGGAAGAGCTTTGATAGATGTGCAGATGATAGATGTGCAGAAAGGAGAACTAACTATGAGAGTTAGTGACCAAGAGGTTACATTTAGTATTACAAAATCAATGCGAAAACCTGTAAAAGAACAAGAGATTGAATGCTTTAGAATGGATGTTAATGAGCATTTAAGCCATGAACATTTCAAAAATACATATGAAAACGAATTTGAAAAGGAATATATAGAATATCAAGATGAGGATAAAATCCAAGATGAGTCTATCGAAGTGAGTACAGAAGAACTGAAATATGTTCAAAAAATATTTGAAATGTTAGATCCTGTTGTTAGATCCTGCATAAAATGACAACAATTTGATTTCATCTATTAAGAAGCCCCATTGAACTAGAATTGAAAACATTTCCTACACATTTGAAGTATGCATTTTTAGGAGATTCATCTACACTACCTGCCATATTATCCTCAGAACTAACTAATGAGCAAGAAAAACAGTTATTAGAAACTTTGAAAAGATATAAGAAAGCCTTTGGATGGACATTAGCTGATATTAAAGGAATCAGTCCTTCAATTTGCATGCATAGAATTTTATTTAAAGATCAACATAATCCAAGAAATAATCCTAAAAGCAGATTGAATCCTATGCTGAAAGAAGTGGTTAAGAAAAAAAAATTATAAAATTATTAGATGCGGGAACAATATTTTTTATTTTAGACAGTGCTTGGGTGAGTCCAATTCACTGTGTTCCGAAGAAAGGAGGAGTAATCGTAGTGACAAATGAGCATAATGAATTAATATCAACAAGACAAGTCACTCGATAGGAAATCTTCATAGATTATAGAAAATTAAATTCTGCCACCTGGAGGGATCATTTTCCTTTACCCTTTTTAGACCAGATGTTGGATAGATTGGCTGGGCACAAATGTTTTTGTTTTCTAGATGGATATACTAGTTATCACCAAATACCTATTGACCCTGAGGCATAAGAGAGAACAACATTTACTTGTTCTTATGAAACTTTTGCTTTTCGAAGAATGCCTTTTGGGTAATGTAACACCTATGAAATTTCAAAGATGTATGATGTCAATTTTTTATAATTTAATTGAACATAGATTAGAAATATTTATGGATGATTTTTCTGTATTCAGAGCATCCTTTGAAATATGTCTAAATCAATTAGAGAAAATTCTGGAAGATTGTGAAATGACTAATCTCATTTTGAACTTAGAGAAATGTCAATTTATGGTTGTAGGAGGAATTTTTCTTGGACATAAAATTTAAGAAAATGACATGGAAGTAGATCCTGCAAAAATTAAGGTTATATCAAACCTACCACCTCCTAATACTGTAAGAGGAGTTAGAAGCTTCTTAGGACATGCCGGATTCCACAGGCGATATATCAAAGATATTTCAAAAATTACTAAGCCTTTATGCCAACTTATAGAAAAATATGCAAAGTTTGACTTTAACCAAGATTGTCTTAAAGCCTTTGAAACTTTAAAAGAAAAATTGATCACTGCTCCTGTAATTATTTCACCGAACTGGGAGAAACTTTTTGAGTTAATGTGTGATGCAAGTGATTATACAATTGGTGCTATTTTAGGGTAGAAATATGATAAGATTTTCATGGTAATATATTATGCTAGTAAGACTCTTAATGATGCTCAGATTAACAATACCACCACTAAAAGAGATTTATTAGTCATTGTGTATGCTTCTGATAAGTTTATATCATATTTTATTGGAAATAAATGTGTTGTGCATACTGACCATTCAACTATTAAATATTTGACGCAAAAGAAGGATGCAAAACCAAGATTAATTAGATGGATATTTTTGATGCAAGAGTTTGATTTTATAGTAGTCGATATAAAATGGACCAATAATCAAATAGCTGATCATCTATTGAGGTTAGAACAGGAAGAAATACTTGATCTGGAGAGAGAAATTAAATTTTTTTTCTTGATGAACAACTTTATGTTGTGAAAGAATGGGCAATACCTTTGTGTGCTGATATTGTGAATTTAATTGTTAGTGGTATTTTGGCATAGAGACTGACAAAACATTAGGAAAAGAAATTTATTTATGATGTAAAATCTTATTTTTTGGATGATCCTCATTTGTATAAATAATGTAAAGATTTAGTTATAAGACGATGTGTGCCTTATAAAGAAATTCAGGAGATTATGCAAAAATGTCATGATTTTGAATTTGGAGGACATTTTGGGAATGATAGAACTGCTAAAAAAATTTTACAATCTTGATTTTATTGCCCTTCTCATCTTAGAGATGTTATAATATATATATATATATATATATATATATATATATATATAATCAGTCACGAGGGGGGGGGGG
>NW_018251873.1:7150-24815 GCF_001263595.1 Phalaenopsis equestris | reverse complement strand
ATATATTGTGGTGGATTATGTTTCAAAATGGATAGAAGCAATTATTTTACCTAGATGTGATACTCGTAGTGTTTCAAAATTTTTAATTAAAAATTATTTTACAAGATATGGAATGCCAAGAGTAATCATTAACGATGGATGATCTCATCTTAGAAATGCAACAGTTGCAAGATCGGTGGAAAAATATAATATAATACATAAAATTGCAACTGCTTATCTTCCTCAGACTAGTAGTTTAACGGAAGTATCTAATGGTGAAATTAAGAGAATTTTGGAGAAGAGTATTAACCCTAAAAAAATGGATTGGTTTATTAGATTAGATATTGCATTATGGGCATACATGACAGCTTATAAGGCACATATAAGAATGTCCCCATATAGATTAATTTTTTGGAAGACATGACACTTGCCAGTTGAATTGGAACATAAAGCTTACTGGGAGATAAAAGAATTTAATTTCAATTTAAAAGAAGCTGGGGATAAAAGATTCTTGCAATTGAAAGAGCTTGAAAAAATTCGGAATGAATCTTACGATAATGCAATGATTTATAAGGAGAAAAATGAAAGAATGGCATGATCAAAAGATAGTAAAAAGAAAATTTGAACCTAAATAGGAAGTTTTATTATTTAATACAAGATTGAAATTATTTCTAGGAAAATTGAAGTCTAGGTGGAAAGGACCATTCAGAGTTATAAAATTTTATCTTTATGGAGTAGTCAATATTGAAGATCTCAAAAGTAGCAGAATATTTAAAGTAAATGAGCACAGATTGAAACCTTATTTTGATGTTTGAAGACCAAATGTTAAAGAGACTATCATGTTGGATCACCCAGAATGAGACTGGTAATATTGGGCTGACGACATTAAACTAAGCGTTTTGTGGGAGGCAACCCATACATATCGTTGTTTACTTTGATTTTTGATTTTTTGTTAAAATCTTATATGTATGTTTATGTCTTTATGTAATCCGTGTATTTGATATAAATGTTTAGAAACATCTTTGTTTGCCTAATGTTGTGAAAAGACTGAGAATTTACATGATCAAAATTGAAACGACCAAAATTTTGGAAGTGGCGCATGATGCGCCAGATTGGGGCATGATGCACCGAATTCCATAGAGCTGGTGCATGATGCGCCAGATCCATGCATGATGCACCGCTGAGATAAAAATGAATTAAAACCTTTCAAATGGCATTTTTTAGCAATTTGTGGCAGGGAAACCTTCAAATAACTCCTAGAAATTTCAAATAACTTCTAAAATCCGACTCCAAGACGTATTTTAGGGGAGAAAATGAGGGAAGAGTCACCACTTTTCAATTCCTATGGCTTCCCACTATAGTAACTCCACAAGATTTGGAATCTTCAAGCGAAGAAAGTTCATCAGTTTCGACGCACAGAATGTGCATGATCGAGTTATAACGAAGAAAAGACTTATTAAAGAGAGGGTATTTGTGAATCAAGGATTCAACATACCTAATACTCGAGTCGAAGAAGTTATTACGCAGAGGAGTTAGTAAGGGCTTGGCTACACTACTGCCTGTGTAGTCATTCCTGTGATGAAAGAATTTTATGCAAATCTTCATGGGATCAACCAAGGAATGATCTATGTGCGAGGCAGGTTTGTGCAGTCCAATCCTTCGAGAATCAATGAAATGTTTATGATTGAGAACGGCCCTATCTGCCACTCTGCAAATTTTACCTCTACATGAGACAACACGGATGAACTCTATTGTTACCTTACGGATGAAGATGCTAATTGGGAAGCTCGAGATGATGGGAATGTGAATCTTTCTGCATCATTGTTAAATCCTACTTCAAAGGCTTGGTATTTTTTCATTTCCTCAAAATTACTGCCTACTATGAAAATTAGTAAGGTCACTAAAGAGAGTGCTATCCTGAACTACTGTATTTAAAATGGAAAACCTGTTGATATTGGAGCCATAATTGTAAAATCAGTTTTGGGTTTGATTGTGAATGGATTTGTAACTGGATCGGGACATCCATCTACTATTTTCCAACTCTGTAGTCAATCGCAAGTACCTTCTGAAAGTTGGGAGAAAGTAGTAGTGCCTTTGAAGCTGATGGATCCTGAAGTGTACCGCAATTGCATTGGAATGGGCAATGAAAATGATATGAATGTACTAATGGATCAAGGATCCTATAATTTATCACTTATTCAGCCCTACAACTAGAGTGCACTTTCAAAGAGAATCAAGAAGATAAAGAAAGAGGTGCATAGACTTATGCATGCAACTGAGAATATTTCTGAAATGTTGGATCACCTAGATTGGAGACTAAAGGAAGTTCTAAACATACAGGGTGTATTGAAGATGGTCTGGTACGTATGTTCAAGAAGCATTCATGGATTGAGTAGGAAAATTCAACTGATGAATTTCCATCTAGGCCCTTCTACAATCTGTTTGTGCACTACCAGTCTATAGGAGATATTCAGGAGGATGAGATTGAAGAAGATGTTTAAAGTTGAGTTAAGCATGGAATGTTCTGTTTAGTATTATTTGTTTTAGTTTGTTATTTTAGATTACCTTTACTTTCTATTGTTGCACTATCTATTTTTATTTCCTTGAAGTTTGATGTTTAGATTTCATTGTTAGGACATTGGTTTGTTTTGAAAACTTAATTTGTTATGTGTTTTCTTGAAAAATGTTAGTTTGCAATAACGCAGATTTCATATATAACTATGAGTTTTGTGTTGTTTGTGAAAATTTGGTGTTAGTTTGATGTTTTATTATACTTAGAAAGGTTTATTTGAGTCAAATAGAGGTTGACGTAAAGCAACACGGAGTAGATTTCCACAGAAACTGAGATCTGACAAAAATACGCTCTAGCGCATGATGTGCCAGATTGGTGCATGATGCGCGAACTTACAGAGCCTTGGCGCATGATGTGCCAGATTTGGCGCATGGTACGCCAAAGGTCCGAACACGCCAGATTGGCTAAAAAAACTGGCAAAATAGCACAAAATTGTCCATTTTTGCCGAAGATCTTTAGTTTAGGGCATTACATTGCGAGTTAATGTGAAGGATTTCGAAGCCAAAAATCATAGATTTCATCATCTCTTAGTAAGGGCTTCACTTTAACATTGAAATTTTTTTATTTTCACCAAGGATTTTGGGAGATCCAAAAAATGGGATTTTTGACGAAAATGCTTGAAGAAAACTCATGGTGAAAAGTTTTTTACCAAATATACTTGCTTTGGGAGTTAGATTTATGATTTAGTAATTTTTTTGGAATTTATTTGGATTTTTGTAGAATCTTTGATGGCTCCCAGTACAAAAAGAGGAAGAAGGTCAGGCCAATTTGATGATTGAAAGTTCATTATTTTCAAGGCCCAACACTATTATATTACACAAATTGTGACCCGATGATTGATCCAGGAAAGGGCGTTTGTGAACCTGGGAGGTGAGGTTGAAAGGTTGATTCTCGTGAGAAATTGGAGCAATTCTACTACTTCACTGCTGTAGCGATCGTCTCAATGGTTCGGGAGTTCTATGTCAACCAGGTTCACTACGGAATATCATATTCTAGTGAGAGGTACGCAAGTTAAGTTTTCCTCTGAAAGGATTAATTCTTTATATGGGATGAGGAATGTCTTCCATGATAAATATGCTACCTTTGTTATCACTGATTCATCACTGGAAGAAGTCATTGCCTTTCTGACTGATGGAAGAAGGGAGTGGAAGATAAAGAATAAAAACATAGTTAACTTCCGTGCTTCCATGTTGATGATTCAATCCAAAGTATGACATCACTTCATCTCTGCCAGATTTTACCTACAAATCATCTAGCTAATGTTACAAATGATCGAGCTGTGTTGAACTATTGCATTAAGAATGTGAAGACAATAGATGTTGGTGCACTTATAGTTCATCATGCTTGGAGTATTGCAGGTAGTGCTATTGTTGGAGGCTTGGGATATCCTGCCCTGATTTTCACTTTGTGTGAACAATCAGGAGTTGAATCTCATAGAATGAAGAGATATTACAACCTCAGAATCTGATTGGGAGGCATATGATTCAAAGAGTAGAATTATTTGTTGATTCTAGAAGTGAAAGAAGGGATAGACCATATACATCTACTGCAAAGGCATCTACTTCTAGTTCTGCATCATTGTTAGGTATTATGGACCAGCTGGTGATTCAACAATATGATATCATTAATATACAGACTCAGTTGGGTGAGATAGAAGCAAGGAATGCATATAATGATGAATATCAGCAGAGGAGAGTTCAATATGATATAGAGTTTCAAAATACTATGGTTAGACACTTCATGGGTGAACCTAATGTGAACTTTCCTGCTTGCCCTAGCTTTGTTACCCATGCTCCAATTCGTGATGAAGATGAAGAGTTAAGAGAAGAAGAAGAAGAAGATGATGATGATGGCGAGGAAGGAGATGAGCACTGATAGCTTAGATTAATTTTGATTTGATATTACGTGTTGTTTATATATTTGTTTGTAAGGTGTTGCACTTTTATTTGAGACTTGTTGGAAGACTTGTTGGATTTAAGATTGTTGGATTTAAGATTTTTTATGTTGTGTTATGGACCTGTAATTTGTAATAGTAATAGTAGACTTCTTTACTTTTCAGTTTTATTTTTAGTATTTTTAGTTTGAGCTTCTTGAATGTGTAGAATTTTCAGTTTTTATTTTTCTATTTTAGTATTTCTGTTTTAATTCCCAGCAAATTTTTAGAATATATTGTGTTTTAGTTAATGCTTTAAAGCCTATATGTAGTTTTACAGTTAGTACCTAGAGTATGAAGAACCAATTTCATGTTCAGAATATAGTTAGTACCTACAATATATTTTCATGCATTTACTGTTTTCTTTCACCAATTAAAATTTTGTATTAAAATATTTTTAAAATCGTTTAAAAATTTAAGTTTTGGGGGAAAGAAAAATTTCTTTTGAAATGGAGCAAACTAAATTTTGTTTGTCCTCCAATAATTATCTTTTTTACATTTAATTTAACTTGGCCTGGGATATCATGATTTAAGTTTAAATGACTATACTTATGTTTATAAATGTAACAAATTTAGGTAAAAAGTTTTTAAAAATAAAGGTCAATTCTAAAGTTAAAGATATTTAGTATGATACAAATAAGACAATGTTTTCGTATTTTAAGTAAAGGAAACTTATATTTTTGAAGTGTTAAGAATTTTAGAGTTTCATGTTAAAAGAAAGGAATAAGGCTTTATGAAAAATCATAAACTAGTATGACTTTATTAAGTAGGAGAGGGGTGGAGTTTTAACTTCAAGAAGAGGATAGTGAAGTTCAAAACTATTAAAGGATATCCAGATATAGTAATCCTTGCCTGAAAAAGGAAAAAGAAAAAAAAAAGGGTTGATTAAAAGGATCACAAAAGAAAAAGAAAAGAAAAAGAAGAGGAAAGGAAAAAAAATGGCTGAGGAGAAGCTTGAGGAGATGCCTAATCAAAAATTGGTTTCACTTGAATCAACTTATGGAAGGAGCTTTATTACACTTTCTAAACTTGTATTGAAGTATTAGTAGAATTCTGAATAAAGTTTTGATGAAGTTCTTTTTCATATGAATGTTCTAAATGTTCTTAGCATGCAAATTGTAATTCGGTCAATTCTAAAGTTAAAGATATTTAGTATGATACAAATAAGACAATGTTTTCGTATTTTAAGTAAAGGAAACTTATATTTTTGAAGTGTTAAGAATTTTAGAGTTTCATGTTAAAAGAAAGGAATAAGGCTTTATGAAAAATCATAAACTAGTATGACTTTATTAAGTAGGAGAGGGGTGGAGTTTTAACTTCAAGAAGAGGATAGTGAAGTTCAAAACTATTAAAGGATATCCAGATATAGTAATCCTTGCCTGAAAAAGGAAAAAGAAAAAAAAAAGGGTTGATTAAAAGGATCACAAAAGAAAAAGAAAAGAAAAAGAAGAGGAAAGGAAAAAAAATGGCTGAGGAGAAGCTTGAGGAGATGCCTAATCAAAAATTGGTTTCACTTGAATCAACTTATGGAAGGAGCTTTATTACACTTTCTAAACTTGTATTGAAGTATTAGTAGAATTCTGAATAAAGTTTTGATGAAGTTCTTTTTCATATGAATGTTCTAAATGTTCTTAGCATGCAAATTGTAATTCTTCTTGAAATGAATAGAGATTCTAAAATCTTAAATTTGATTCTAGATATTCCTAGACTTGGAGTTTGAACCTAAGTTATTAATGGTTTTTTTTTTAATTTTTGCTATTCTATTTATTGAACAAAAGTATAGAAGTGATAAGTTAATCTCTATCCTAAAGTCATATGCTTTTATGTAATAAACGTGTCACTTGAGCACAAGTAACATTTAAAATTGAGGGATTTTGATATACAAAAGTAATATACGATTTTAAGTACCCCTTCTATGCCTATTTTTGGTGATATTGCACTTTAAATAAAGGTATTTTTGTTTTTTTGTTGCATGTATACCTTTTTTAGGCATTTGGAGTAAAAATGACAAAAGGAGCAAAAATTGGAGCAAAAACATCCAATTTTGGGGTTTGGCGCATGATGCGCCAAAATCCAGAGCATTGGTGCATGATGTGCCAGATGCGACTTTTTTAAATTAAGGCGGTTCAAGACAAATTTTGCTCAAATTTTCAACAGGACACTTGTTCTAAACACCCGTTAGAGTGATTCAATGCATCTAGACACTTTGGAGGGTTCTACTTTGAAGGGATTTGAATCTAGGATCAAAGAGGCACATCTTTTAAATTCAAATGTTTGACTTTTGAATTTTGGAGGGAAATTGAAATAATTTTCAAAGGAGGCATCCCAAAATAAAAACAAGTTGGGGAAGAACTTCAAGAGGGGGGCAAGAAAAGATAGGTGGCGTGAAAACTAAAAGGGAGAGATAGAGAAAAATGTCAAGAGCTTGGAGATTGTCTTCTAGGGTTGTAAGAGGAGAGGGAAGGTGAGAGATTTCTTCTCATTACCCTTCTAAGAGAGAATTGAGAGTGCTTGTAAAGAGAGAAATGCTTGGAGAGAACTTCTAGGGATTTTATTGGGAAGGATGGTGAGATAAGTTGTATTTTTCATTTCATTTGTTTGTAAACTTGTTTTTATATATGAAGTCCATATTTTATTGTATCTTTCTCATGAATTTTGAGTAGTATTCTTTATCCTTCTCCCTACTTTAAGGAAATGGTTTTGTGAAGAATTGATTTTGTTTTTACTATTTTAAATTTTGATAATTTGTGATGATTTGAACTCCGATCTTCATTTAACTTTTGATCTGGCCAATTGAATTGTTAAAATGTGTTGAGAAACATATGTTCTAAAAAGGGGATATGATTTCTACAACAAAGGGAGAATCACATTTAATTTTATGGGAGAGTATGTCATCCATGACATTGGGTGCAAATAAATAAGTAAATATACTTTATTGGATGTAGAATTGGAAAATTTTAAGGTGACAGGTTAGAATCCACAATTTGGTGTAGTTGATTGAAAAATATGGGAACATGTTAGCCCTTAGGTGAGGGAGTAGTGGGAGCTCTAGAGTGACAGTCGGTATTCTCCCAGCCTAACCACGGAATTAGGGTCCAAACTCTGGATTAGTCAATGTTATTTATAGCGCTCAGAAAATGGTAGAGAATAGGATTGCTCCTATTTAGCAAAAACCAATTTTTAAATATGTTTCTCAAATTATTTTAATTTCATCACATGCTATATTATTATTATAAAGAGGAAGGGTGTTTGATACACCGAAAATATATGCATATTTAGACCCATATTTTATACTTATTTTTGGTGATATTACACTTTAATGGAATGTATTTTGATGTTTTCTTACAGGTTGTTGATTTTTAGGACTTAAAGCAAAAAAGAAGCAAAAAGGATGGAATTTAAAGTCAAAATGACGTTTTTGAAGAAATACTCAACACCGATCGTGCCAAGGGCAGCGCCGACCACGCCGACTGCACAGAACAATAAAACAAACTTAAAATATTACTTAGTGGTGACCACGCCAGAAGAGCACCGACGGCGCCTTTAAACAGAGAGCAGTGAATTGAATTGAGATACACTGACGCCCACGATGTCAGCGACGGTGCCAATGGTGGTTCAGCCCCTGTTTCTAAAAGATTCGACGTATTTGGAAGATTTTTGAAGAGATTTTGGAGGCACCTCTTGGAGAACTGACCCTTGACTCTATTTGAGGCCAAAATCCTTCACTCCTTCACTCCTTCAGTCCTTCACTCCTTCACGTTCCTTTTTGCTTCACAACGTTCCACCATGCTCCTTTTTCGCCATTCTTCCTAATCCATTTTCATTCCACCACCACATTAGAGTCTATTAGGGAGATTTCTTTTATAATTTAGAGTTTGTGTGGTGAGATTAAGTGTGAAACTTTCTGAAAGAGTTTTGTGGAAGGGGAAAAGTGAGAGATATCATCTTCCTACATTTCTAAGGAAAGGCTACAAGGGATTTACTTTGAGAAAGAGTTTCAGATAAGTGTTTATTGTTTATTAGTGTTGTATAAAATTTTTTTTATATATGAAATTTGTGTTTTATTGTATCTTTCTCATGAAGTCTGAGTAGTTTCCTCTATCTTTTTCCCTACTCTGAGATATGGTGAAATGAAGAGATAACATGTATGTGACAATATTAAAATATAAAATAAATTATGATGATTTTTCAACTCTAAACTTCATTTACTTTTTGATCTGACCAATTGAATTATGAAAATGTGTTGTGAAAAATATGATACAGGAAATAGAGTATGAGTTGTACAACAGAGTGAGGATCACATTTGATTTCATGGAGGAGAAAATTTGTTCATGGAATTAAGTGAAAATAAATAGGGAAATATTCTTTGTTGGGTGTAGAATTTGAGAATCTTTAGAGCGACAGACTAAATCTCCACTTCGGTCTTAGTGTTTGATAACTAAAGTCAGAGTTAGCCTTCGGATGAAGGGAAGTAGGAGCTCTGGAGTGGGAGTCGGTATCCTCCTAGCTTAGGCCCTAGCTTAGGCAAAGATTTATGGACTAAACCTGAGATTAGCCAATGATTTACTATGTACTATATCAGGGTAGAGAATTAAAACTGCTCCTATTTGGCACAATATATTTTATAAACATTTATGTCATCTCATTTCACCAAAATCTCATTGTAGTGGGAAGGATGCATTTTCACATAAGAAATCTACATTACATAAACATAGTTAGTAGATTAATAGTTACTATTTAAATCTTGCATTTCTATTTTGCTAATAGTTAAGTAATTTAGTTTTTATCTCAACATTTGAAATTACTGACAGTAATTTCGTTAGACTTTCTGTGAATTTCCTTGTAAAATTTATCATTGCAAATTTAAATGTTCCCCATGGGATCGATATTGATACGTATACTTGCGTAGAATCCCATTAATAATTGCTTATACTTATAATTATAGTTTACACAACTTACTTTTAGTACACGGATTAAGTTTTTGGCACCGGTGTGGTGTCAACCTCATAAATTCTTAGATTTAAAAAATTGGGATGAAGTTTTTGGCGCCATTGTCGGGGAAGGTAATAGTTAAATTAAATAGTTTTGATAAATTAGGAAATTCAAAGATAATACATATGCTATAAAAATACAAAAAATTATAAAAAATCAAGAATCCATAAAGAAATACATTTTTATTTAAGAGTGTTTATTTTTTTTTAGAATTTTATGTTGCTTGCTTCATTTGTTTATGCGAAATATTGGATCTGAAGGTTTAGTGCCTTACAATTCAGAATTAGAATGTATTATTAGAAAAATTCAAAAATAAGAAAAAGAAATTAAAAATTTAAAAGAAATGGCAAATAACTTAGATAATCAAATAAATGAGAATCGACAAAGCCCTTAAAAAGATTCCGCGAATCCGAGAGCAGATGAACTTCACTTGACTATTCAGAATCCTGATATTGTTGTTAATTCATTTGAGCTAAAACCTGTTATTAACCAAATGATACAAAATAATCAGTTTGGAGGATCACATACTGAGGATCCAAACTTACATCTTGCTTGTTTTCTTGAAATTTGTGTTACATTTAAATATGACAGAGTTTCTAATGATGTTGTTAGACTTAGAATTTTCTTTTTTCATTAAGGGATAAAGCTAAGGCTTAGTTAAATTTATTAGCACCTGGATCTATTAGAACTTGGGGAGAACTATCACAAAAATTCTTGGCTAAATATTTTCCACCCTAAAAAACCGCTAAGCTTAGAAATGATATTACATCTTTTTTGTCAATTTGAAAGGGAATCAATATATGAAGCCTGGGAAAGATTTAAAGATCTTCTCAGAAAATGTCCACACCATGCTTTACCAGATTGGTTAATAATTCAAACATTTTACAATGGATTAGTAGGATCACTTAGATCTATTATAGATGCTGCTATTAATGTCAAAACCTTTTGATGAAGCATATTCTTTAATTAAAGAAAAGACTACTAATAATTTTCAATGGCCCTCTCAAAGGGTAAATCCTAAGAGAGTAGCCAGTCTTCATTTGTTTGATGCAATGTCTATTTTGACATCTCAAATTGTTGTTATTTCTAAAAAGATTGATAATATGGGAGTGAACTATTCTCTCATACTCCCAATATCAGAGGAAAATTCACTAGGACAGATTATTGATACTTAATTATCTTATGAAACTTCAAACGCTATAGATAATCAAAATAACAATCCCTATTCTAACTATTTTAACCCTGGATGGAAAAAACACGCTAATTTTAGTTGGAATAATTTTAACAATTCGGTGAATCCATTCGGGAATCTGAACAATAAAAAAATCCTAATTATCGACCTTATTATCGTCCGGGATTTAACTCCAATCCTAACCCACAAGTTAAGGAAAAAAAGTTAACGATGGAAGAAGTGATGTTGAATATGGAAAAGCAAATACAGACTCAAGGGGTTGCTATTAGAAATACTGAAAAGCAGTTAGGACATATTGCTACTCCACATAGTAACAAACCTTCTGAAATTCTTCCGAGTACTGTGGAAGTTAATCCAAAAGATCAAAATAAAGAGAAAATTAAAGCTATTCAATTACAAAGTGGAAAATAAGTTGAAACAGAGATCCAAAGAGAAACTGAAGTTGATGAAGAGAAGGAAGAAATGGAAAATGATCAACATGAAAATGAACAAACACAGGTTCCTTTAGAAAAACCATTACCTCTGTTTCCTAAAAGACTGAAACAAAAAAATAAAGATAAAAATTTTATAAATTTTATAAAAATCCTCAAGAAGTTAATGATAAATATTCCTTTTGTTGAGGCTTTGGATCGAATGCCATGTTATGTGAAGTTTATGAAGGATGTACTAATTTATTTTGGATGGACTTTAACATATATTAAAGGAATTAATTCTTCAATTTGTATGCACATAATTTTATTAGATGAATAATATGAACCTAAAGATGATCCTAAGAGAAGATTAAAATAAATAATGAAAGGAGTTGTTAAAAAAGGGTTTTTAAAATGGTTAGATGCTGAAATTATATATCCTATTTCAGATAGTGCTTGGGTAAGCCCAATTAACTGTGTTATGAAGAAAGGAGGAGTGACGATTGAAGAAAATGAAAAAAATTGAATTAATACTGATAAGACAAGTAACTTGTTGGCGAATTTGCATTGATTATAGAAAATTAAATATGACCAACAGAAAAGATCACTTTCCTTTATCCTTTCTAGACCAAATGTTGGATATATTGGCTGAGAATAATATTATCACTTTTTAGATGGATATACCGGTTATCACCAAATTCCAATTGCTTCAGAGGATCAAGAGGAAACAACATTTACAAGACCATATGGAACATTTGCTTTTCGTAGAATGCCTTTTGGACTATGTAATGCGCCCACAACATTTTAAAGATGCATGATGTCAATTTTAGCAATTTTATAGAACATGGAATGGAAGTGTTTATGGATGATTTTTTAGTATTTGGGACTTCATTTGAGTTATGTCTTAAAAATTTAGAAAAAGTTCTGGAAGTATGTGTACAAATCAACCTTGTGTTAAATTGGGAAAAAAGTTAGTTTGCAATTTATGATTGCATGAGGAATTGTACTTGGGCATAAAATTTTTGAAAATGGCATGGAGGTAGATTGAAATAGATCCTACAAAAATCTAAGTTATAGATAAATTACCACCTCCTAATAATGTTAAAGAGGTGAGAAGTTTTCTAGGACATGCTGGTTTTCACAGGTGCTACATAAAAATTTTTCAAAAAAAACTAAGCTGCTATGCCAACTTTTAGAAAAAGATACAAAATTTGATTTTGATGAGGAATGCATAAAAGCATTTGAATTATTAAAGAAAAAATTAGTCACTGCACCTATAATAGTACCACCTGACTGAGAAAAAATATTTGAAATAATGTGTGATGCTAGTGATTATGCTATTGGGGCTGTATTAGGATAAAGGTGTGACAAAATTTTTAAAGTTATATATTATGCTAGTAAGTCTCTAAATAATGCTCAAATTAATTATACTACTAATGAAAGATAGTTATTAGCTATTGTTTTTGCCTTGATAAATTTAGACCTTATTTAATTGGAACTAAATGAATAGAGCATACAGATCATTCTGTTATTAAATACTTAATGCAAAAGAAGGATGCTAAACCATGATTAATTAGATGAATACTTCTATTGCAAGAGTTTTATTTTATCGTAGATGATAGAAAGGGAAATGATAATCAAATAGCTGATCATTTATCTAGAATAGAAATAGAAATATTAACTAATTTTGCAAATGAAATTTTAAAAAATTTCTCTAATGAATAGTTATATATATTGATGAAATGGATGTACGGTGGTATACTGATATAGTAAATTATATTGTAAGTGATATTTTACCACCTGATATAAAAAATTCACATATAAAAAAATTTTTATATGATTCAAAAGAAAATTGTTAGGATGACCCATATTTATATAAACAATGTAAAGATCTATTTATTAGAAGATGTGTGCCTTATGAAGAAACTCAACAGATAATTGAAAGATGCCATGATTCTAAATTTGGAGGACATTTTGGAACAAATAAAACTGCATATAAACTTTGCAAGCTGGATTTTATTGGCTATTATTTTTAGAGATGTTAATGAATATATTAAAACATGTGACAGATTATCTTGCTGTTGATTATATATATTAAAACAACGAGTAGGAAATATTTCTAGAAGAAATGAAATGCCTCTAAATTACACATTGGAAGTTGAAATTTTTTATGTGTGGGGATTAAATTTTATGGCACCATTTACGCCTTTATTTGAAAACTTATATATATTACTTGTTGTTGATTATATGTCTAAATGGATTGAAGCCATTGCTATACCCAGATGTGATGCTCAGAGTTTTTCTAAATTTTTAATTAAAAATATTCTTACAAGATATGGAATGCCTAGAGTAATTATTACTGATGGAGGATCTCACTTCAAGAACAAGAGAATAAAAAAATTGATTAAGAAATATGATATTATGCATAGATTCTCTACTGCTTATCATCCACAGACTAGTGGTCTAGAATATATATCAAATCGTGAAATTAAATGCATTTTAGAAAAAAGTTGTAAATCCTTATAAATAGGATTGGTCTGCTAGAGTAGATACTGCATTATGGGTATACAAAACTGCTTATAAGACTCTTATATGAATGTCCCCACACCGATTGATTTTTGGAAAAACATGCCACTTACCAGTAAAATTGGAGCATAAAGCATTTTGGGCTATTAAGAAATTTAATTTTAATCTAAAAGATGCTGGTGAGAAAAGATTATTGTAACTCAGTGAACTTGAGGAAATAAGAAATGAAGCATATGATAATGCAAAAATCAATAAAGAGAAAATAAAAATATGACGTGATTGGAAGATTAATAACAAGAAATTCTAACCTGGACAAGAAGTTCTATTGTATAATACAAGATTGAGATTGTTTCCAGGAAAAGTGAAATCCAGATGGTTAGCACCATTTAAAGTGATTAAAGCCTATCATTATGGAACTGTTGTTATTAAAGGTCCTAACACTGGAAAGATATTTAATGTTAATGGGTATCGTTTGAAACAATATTATGAAGGGCACATACCTCAATTTAAAGAAGTTTTAATGTTAAGTCAACCCAACTAAACAAATGGTATGTCAGGCTGATGACGTTAAACCAAGCACTTTTAGGAGACAACCCATACATATATGTTTATGTATTACTACTTTGTTTGATAAGTGATAATAATCCTACGCAATTACATTTATTATAAATTAAGTCAAATATTAGTATTGAAGGAAAATTTGAAATTAAATTGACAAAAATGAAAGTTGCAAATTTTGGGTCGACAGCGCCCAAGAAAATGGACTTCAGTGTCGGCAATGCCAGTCGGGAGCGCCGATGGTGCCAAGAGTGGTTTGACAGTCTAGACGACTTTTGGCAGAATTTGGCGGGATTTTGCTTCGTGGTAACTGCCAGGAAGTGTTTTTAAAGTCCTAAAAACTGCCTTGGATGACTAGAAACTTCCTATTTTTGGATTCCATTACTTCTAATTCTCAAAATACTTCAATGTATGGAGTTTTCAGTAGAAGAAAGTATATTAGTTTTGACGCGTGGGGATTATATGACAAAGTTTTTACGAAAAAGAGATTGATTGAGAGAGCTTTTGTTAATCATGGATTGATCAATCGAAGTGCTCCAATTGATAAGATCATTATGCAAAGGCGATGAGAACTTTTGTGTTACACTACCGCTGCAGTTGTTGTATCTTTAGTAAAGGAGTTTTATGCAAATTTACATGGTATTACCCAAGGAGTTCTCTTCGTACAAGGTAAGGCTGTACCATTTATTCCTGCGAGGATTAATGAATTTAATATGATAGAAAATGTTCCAATCTATCATTATTCAATTTTTGTCCCTACACAAGATTTGATGCAAGATGTTTATAATTTTCTGACGGATGAAAGTGATATGTGGGAAGTACAAGATGAGTGATATATTAGTTTCCCTGCTTCATCACTTAATCCAATTTTGAAGCAGTGGCATTTCTTTATTTCTGCAAAATTACTCCCTACTATGAAGATTAGTAGAGTCACCAAGGAATGTGTTATTTTAAATTACTGCATTCAAATGGATATAGGATCGGTAATATTTAAATCTGTCATGGGTATCATTATGAATGAGCCAATATATGGACTTGGACATCCTTCTATTTTTCTGATTTACAGTCAATCCCAAGTGCCATATGAAAGTTGGGAATAAGTTTTACTACCTTAGGAGCCCATGATCTTTATTGATGATAATTATGTTGTAATTATGTTGGAAATAAATTATGTTGGAAATAGAAATGAAGCATTAAATGTTATTATAGATCATTCTTCACAAGCTTCAACTCCATTAATACCACCAACAGTTGGAAGTTCATATGCTTTGGAGAAGAAATTGAAGAAAATTGAAATGAAACATTAGAGTATTATGAATACAGTAGGAGATCTTAAGTACCTTTTTGATCACCTAGATTGGAGAGTGAAAGAAAATTTTAATCATTCTAGAACTTTTGAAGCAGGATTAGTTCGGATGTTTAAGGAAAATGGGTGGATCAAAGAAAATTCGACAGATAAATTCTCGTACTAACCCTTCTACAACCTATATGTTCATTACAAATCCATGGGAGATATTAGAGGAGAAAGCACTGAAGAAAAGGTAGAATAATTGAAGACTTTAGATTATCTATTTATTTAAGAATATTTATGTATTTAATGTAATTATGTGGATTGGATTTGGTTTGGTTTGTTTTGCTTTAGAATTTTGAACTTGTATTATGTGTATAGTTTTGTGTTAGCGTTTAGCATTATGGATTAATTTCGACGCTGATTTATCCTTAGATTGCTTAATAGGTGTGAATGTTTCATTTGAAAAATGTATTTGTAAAAAGTGTATTTTCATATAGAAGTTAGTTTGTTTTTGTTTATGAAAATGATTATTTGTGAATTATTGTTAGATAAAAATTTGTGTTTAAAAATACTAAAAAAACTTTGGAGTAAATTGAAAGGGAATTGAAAATTTGAAAAAATAAAAAATTGAATTTCCGTCCTTCAGGGCCGACGACGCTGGAATGGGCACCGTCGTCACTTGAATGGGCGCCGTTGGGGCCTTCGACCCGAGAGCAGCCCTTAACCCCTTAAATTCATGATTTTCATTGTAAACCTCCCTTTTTACCCCTTGGGTTACCTTCAACCTTCAATTTTCACACCTAGGGCTTGATTTTGGGCAGATATGAGTCATTAAGTCCAACTAATGGCTGTGATTGAGTTAATTTGGTGACTTTAGGGTGGTTAGGTCACATTTAGTGCATGGGTCCAAGTGGGTGCAAATGACCAAAACTTGGGTTTGGGGTAGGTTAACCATGTAAATTGGCCAAAATAAATGTTTCATTTGGTGTATATGATCATAAGGAACAACTTTGGTGAAGAATGAAAGAGGTTTTGAGCTCAATTGAAGGGTCAATTTGAGGGAATTTTGATTTTTAGTCAATTTGGTCATGTTGGGCTAGGCTTGGGTCTAGCTTGGTTTAGCCTTGGGCTAAGTCCACATTGATTGTCTTAAATGGTCAATAGGGACCTCATGAAGAGTTTTCAACATGAATTGGATGCCAATTTGGAGGTTAAGGATATCAATTGGGTGAAATTTGGGGACTTAGCCAATTTAGGGCTAAATTTGGGAATTTTGGATTTAGGCCAAAATCAAATGGATTTGAGGATTCACCAAGACCAATTGATGGTTGTCTTTGATGTGTAGGAGTTTTATAAAGATTTTGAAACATTAACATCTTACAACATTAATTGGGGTCAATTGACTAGGCTATGGGTTCAATTTGCTGAGATTAGGTCATGTGACCAATTGGGGTTTTTATCTAAATCAAAATTGGGCTCAAATTATGAGCCAATTAGGCTTAGATTTGGTTTAGTTTGGTCATATCAAAAGCTAATTTGAGTTTAGGATTGGAATTGGGGCCAATTGAGATCAAATTGATGGACATTTGGGTTGAATTTGGGGAAATTTGGGTCTTTAAAGGCAAATTTGGGGATTTTGGTTAAAAATGGTCAAATTGTTCAAAGTAGGTCATGTGCTAGTTAAAAGAAATGAAATTGGGAATATTTGGGATTTATTGAGATTTTCTGGGAATTTTTGGAATTTTTGGGATTTTGGCCCAAGAGGGGTATTTTGGTAATTTGGGGGTGTTTAGGGGCAAAAGGCCAAGATGGGTATTTTGGTATAGTTGAGGTACCAACCATCAGCAACAAGCTATGGACCAATGGAAAACCTATATTGGGTCCTCTATATAGTGGTCTTAGCCAAACCATAACTCTGGGGCTAGTAGGTTTAGGGGACCTTCTACATGAGTATCCCAAAAAGATCAAGGGACCTATGCTAATAATTTGAGTTTAGGGTTGTGAGTGATTGTGGGTGCAGATAAGTGTAGTGAGTACCCTAGCTCCAGGGTCAAACCTAAGGTCCAGCAGTCCTAAGGGTGGCTCATCTTGAGTTTCCCCCATAGTGACCCCACCTACTAAGTATTTAAAAGTTGAGACCAACATGTGGAACTTCAAGTTGAGTAGAGAAGAATGTAGAATTTCTAATGGTGAGGGTTCCATGTCTAGTTTT
>NW_018251873.1:4993-7080 GCF_001263595.1 Phalaenopsis equestris | reverse complement strand
CCGCGAGTTGTGGCTTTGCCTGACGAGATCAACAAAAGCCAATACAAACTCCTAAGTCAATAAACACAAAAATATGTGTAGAGTTGTGTGTGTGATTTTTTTTTGCTGGGAAATTAGCAGATGAGTGTTTGTTTAAGTCAAGAAGTGGGGACTCTCGCTAGGGATTGGAGAGTGGACTTTAAGTTATGAAATTTTAGAACGTTCCAATACAAACTCCTAAGTCAACAGACTAGAAGTGGGAATTGAAATTTAAATATCAATTCAAAAAGAGAGAGAGAGTTGGAATATAAGGACTGATCTCAAATGTAATGAATTAAAAATGTAGGACTGAGAATTGAAATGTATGTCAATTCTCAAAAGAGAGTGCCTGAATGTAAGGACCGACCTCAAATGTAATGAATCAAAAGTATGAAAATGAGAATTGAAATGTATATCATTCTCAAAAGAGAGTGTCGGAATGTAAGGACCGACCTCGAATGTAATGAATCAAAAATGTAGGACTGATTCGGAAATGAGAATTAAAATGTAGGTCAATTCTCAAAGGAGAGTGTGTCGGAATGTAAGGACCGACCTGGAATGTAATGATTCAGAAATATGAAAATGAGAATTGAAATGTATATCAATTCTCAAAAGAGAGAGTTGGAATGTAAGGACTGATCTCGAATGCAATGAATCAGAAATATGAAAAAGAGAATTGAAATGTATGTCAATTCTTAAAGGAGAGTGTCAGAATGTAAGGACGGGCTTGGAATGTAATGAATAAAAAATGTAGGACTGATTCGGAAATGAGAATTGAAATGTATGTCAATTCTCAAAAGAGAGTGTGTCGAAATGTAAGGACTGATCTCGAATGCAATGAATCGAAATGATGAAAATTAGAATTGAAATGTATGTCAATTCTCAAAAGAGAGTGTCAGAATGTAAGGACTGACCTCGAATGTAATGAATCAGAAATGTAGGATTGATTCAAAAATGAGAATTGAAATGTAGGTCAATTCTCAAAAGATAGTTTGTTGGAGTGTAAGGACCTACCTCAAATGTAATGAATCAGAAATGTATGACTGATTCGGAAATGAGAATTGTAATGTAGGTTAATTCTCAAAAGAGAGTGTGTCGAAATGTAAGGACTGACCTAAAATGTATCGAATCAGAAATGTAGGTCTGATTCCAAAATCCAATTCTCAAAAGAGAGAGTTGGAATTTAATGACTGACCTCAAATGTAATGAATCAAAAATATAAGACTGATTCAAAAATGAGAATTGAAATGTAGGTCAAATCTCAAAAGAGAGTGTGTCAGAATGTAAGGACTGACCTCGAATATAATGAGCCAGAAATATGAAAATGAGAATTGAAATGTATGTAAATTCTCAAAAGAGAGTGTCAGAATGTAAGGACCGACCTTCGATGTAATGAATAAAAAATGTAGGACTGTTCGGAAATGAGAATTGAAATGTAGGTCAATTCTCAAAGGAGAGTGTGTTGGAATGTAAGGACCGACCTCAAATATAATGAATCAGAAATGTGAAAATGAGAATTAAAATGTGTGACAATTATCAAAAGAGAGTGTCAGAATGTAAGGACCGACCTCAAATGTAATGAGTCGGAACTGTAGGACTGATTCGGAAGTGAGAATGGAAATGTAGGACAATTTTCAAAGGAGGGTGTCGGGATGTAAGGTCCGACCTCGACTGTGAAGAATCCAGAAATGTAGGACTGATTCGGAAATGAGAATTGAAATATAGGTCAATTCTCAAAAGAGAGTGTGTCGGAATGTAAGGACCGACCTCGTATGTAATGAATCAGAAAAATGAAATTGAGAATTGAAATATGTCAATTCTCAAAAGAGAGTGTCAGAATTTAAGGACCGACCTCGAATGTAATGAATAAAAAATATAGGACTGATTCGGAAATGAGAATTCAAATGTAGGTCATATCTCAAAGGAGAGTGTGTCGGAGTGTAAGGACGGACCTCAGATGTAATGAATCAGACATGTGAAAATGAGAATTGAAATGTATGTTAATTCTCAAACGAGAGTGTTGGAATGTAAGGACCGACCTCAAATGCAAATGTAATGAATCAGAACTG
>NW_018251873.1:0-4939 GCF_001263595.1 Phalaenopsis equestris | reverse complement strand
AATAGTCGGAATGTGAGGACCGACCTCGAATGTAATGAATAGAATGTAATGAATTAGAAATGTAGGACTGAGAATTAAAATGTATGTCAATTCTCAAAAGAGAGTGTCAGAATGTAAGGACCGACCTCGAATGTAATGAATCAGAAATATGAAAATGAGAATTCAAATGTATATCAATTCTCAAAAGAGAGTTTGTAGTGTTGGGTTTACAGAAATTTATCATGTGAAAAAGGTTGATCTTGTTGAAGGAGATCTTTGAAGCTTTGTGAGTTTTTGTGTAAATGTAAAAGGCTTAATGTAGATAACGATGGTTGTGCTGCGAGCACAAAGAGTAGGAAATTCCAAAAATGGAAGAATCCACTCAACAGGTCTGTTTTATTTTCTTGTGTTTTTATCACATTTAATTTTTCAAAATATATTTTTAAAGTTTTAATTTTAATTGGTTGATTTTCAAAAGAAATTTATTTTATTTTTTACTCATTTGTGATTATTTTTCATTTATGTTTTATTTATTGTTGAAGATTTGTTGTTTCGTTCTTTGTTCATTGAAATTCTGAACCATCGCATGGTTCGTGACTTTCATCCATCGCATAAAAAGGTAACTGAAAAAAAGGCACAATTTGAAAGAAATTTCCATTAATATGCTCCAAAAGTGATGTCAGAAATCAGACATAGGCTAATGCCTCAAAAGGTACATCATGTAATCCATGTCAAAATACATTGAGAATCATCTCATGCTATGAGTACATCCTAGACTGAATATATCAAATACATGTCATGATGTTAAAATAAAGAAAGTGAACCCTCTATACCAGGTATGTTGAGCTCCTGATTAAGCAGACCATCTAAGTCATGCTCCAGGATAAGAGTTCCCTTTGCATGTACTTAGAGGTACAACCTTCTCAAAGCTCGTACGAAAAAATTTCCTCCAATTTTGGGTCCTACTAGAATCCATACGATATTTTACTGTTTTCCATTCTGTGGAAGGTTACAGACACCCTACGGTGTCGTACACTCCTGGTATGCAGTGCTTGGCCACGTCTGCACCGTTGCCCTTGAGAACAAGTACTGAACCAACTAGGAGAGGAATTTCCACAACTCCTCTGAATTCACCAGGGCCGATTACATCGATTTCTTTTCCAGGCAGAATATTGCTTTTACTCATGAACGAGACCGTGCACAAAGGCCTCACAAAATCATGATTATTGATGTGTGGCGGAATGCAGTCACCTTCTTCATAAATATTAATGATGCAACTGTTGGGAATGCAAGTAGCAGGTAGAATATTCCACTTGACCATTCTCTTGATCATCCATTTTATCATCGGTGGTAACGGATCCACTTTTATGAGGATCCCAGGTGGATCCCTGTCTGTCATTTGTGAAGTTATAACAACAGCCACATTGGATGGTGATTCTTCCCTTCCCTCTCATCCACTTCTTTAGCTCGGAATATGTCCTTTCCATTAGAAGGCCCGCTCAGCCTCTGTCTCTTAAATCGAAGATGCAATCCAAAATTCTTTTTTCATTAGTCTCAGAGAAAACCCTGGTGTATAGCTCCAGGCCTTCCAATATGTTGACAAACTTTCCCTGAACCTCTTCATAGAACTCAAATTCTCTTTTATTTACTCTGCTTATCTTGTAGTATTCTACCATACCAGGGGTTGATAGCTGCCATGGGCGTTCCTTCCTTTGGGCATCGACGGGAACCCAAACTAGTGCTAGTCTATCTGGAACATGAGATTCAGCCTCTAACGGGATGTATGACCCTGGGCTCCACTGTACATGCTGATCAGTCCCTAGTGGACATATGGTTCATCTGTCGTGAAGTTTGGAGTCTGAGACTCATTAGTGCTTGAAGTGTATTCTTCTAATGTACTGAAACGCTATAGATGCAGAATGTTGAAATCCAGACATTCTATAAATGCGTCCGTGACTAATGTCCCGGCTGGTACCTCAACGTTGCATGTTGGGCAACCCTTGCATAAGATATCTGGAACTGGGAGCGCATCTGATACTGGCAACCCTTCCATAGTGGGCAGGCTGGCAGAAGTTTCTCTCAGATCTGGGTCGTAAATACGTCCCTCAAGAATGGGGGGAAGAAAATCGTTCACGTCTCTCTGGGGTTTGCGTTCCTGTTGCAAAAAGGCTCTCTGCTTCTTTCGGCTGGCATTCCTACACTGCGTCCTACGGGGTGGAGTATTCGGTAATCGTTCATTACAAGCAACTATCAGGTCCCTTGCTGGAGTAGCTACCATGGAGGGGAGACGGCTGGGCCCCTCCATCAGATCTCTTGTTCCGCTATCATGTTTTTACCTTTGCGTGACGCATTATCCAGAGTGGTTTCCCTAAACAGTGAAGGCAGTACCTCCTTTTCTTTACTGCTGATCTGACTACATCCATTAGAAGACCCTCGTAGTCCATATCAACTTGGTTGAAATCCATGTTGAAATCTATGACATCTCCTTACCGTTCCATCTCCTCATTTAATGCGAGGTTCTAGCCATCCTGGAAGGCAAAGCTCAGCCTCTGTCCTGACATTTTTCTGCAGACGACAGAAAAAATGTCAGTGGGCCGAAGCTTGGCGTGAGCAAGAACAAAACAAAGTATTTATTAAAGTAAATTTCAGTTTGTCTTTATGAAGAGGATTATTCATTTTATGTGTGAGTTTTGTTTAATTTAGTAGGGTATTTAAATTCAAAAGTAGAAAAGAGAACGTGTAAAGTTCAAAAAAATTTTTTTTAAAAAATTTTTCATTATAATGAGGTTAATTACAAAATTTGCACCTGATCATAGACATTTGGCCAATCAAAGTTTTAAGGAAAGCAGAGGCAAGTGGCATTGAGCAGCATCAGGTTGCATATTAGGTTTTCAGGTATCGTCCATTTATCAGTAACATGGGTGCTTTGCCCTAGAAGTCCACTGACTGGTAGGCTCCTCCTGTATAGACCTTCTCAACGGCAAATGGTCCCTCCCAAGTTGGCTCAAATTTTCCACCTATTTTGCGGCGTGCAAGAATAGGTCTTTTGAGCACAAGCACGAGGTCACCAACTTTGAATGTCCTTGAGCTTGTACCATTTTCTCCTGGTAGAGCTCCAAATATTGTTGGGCTTCTAGTTGTTTTCCCTCGAGACTCTCTAGTTCTTCAAGTCTGAGTTTTGGACTTTCTTCCGTTGTGAGTTGGTTGGCAACGAAGACTCTGAGAGACGGTGTTTGGATAGCATGGCCTTAGAACCATACACGAGCATATAAGGTGTACACTGAGTGGGAGTCCTGAAAGTCATCCGAGTCCTGAAAGTCACACTGAGTGGGAGTCCTGAAAGTCATCCGGTAGGCCCACATGGCTTCTAATAGTTTGTTGTGCCAATCCCTCTTGTTTTCATCCAGTGTTTTCTTCAAAATTTGTACCAATTTCATGTTTAAAGCTTCAGCCAGACCATTTGCTCTGGGATAGTAAATTGTAGAGTATCTCCAATCTATCCCATGTCTTTTGACGAAACTGTTAATATTTGTACTTTTGAAAGCTGTCCCATTGTCAGAGATTATTCTTTACGGTACTCCGAAACGGTAGACGATTTGGCTTTTAAAAAATTCAAGGACGTGCTGTGTCGTAACCTCACGTAACAGTACTGATTTTGCCCATTTTGAATTTTGCTCATTTGGAGAAGTAGTCTGTAGCGGCAAGTATAAACCTGTGTCCTTTGGAAGATGGAGGGTGTATCAGACCTACTATGTCCGTGCCCCAACACTCAAATGGCCATGAGGCAATAGTTGGGTATAGCACATTCAGAGCCTAGTGTAAGACCACCCCATGAACTTGGCATTGGTGACATCTTCTGGCTGTATCCATGCAATAGGACATCATTGCTGACTAATAATACCCGAGTCTTTTGACCTTCATCTTTATTTTTGGCCCTGACTGGTGAGCACCACACAATCCGGCATGTACTTCTTTGATAATATTCTGTGTTTTAGCTCTACTCAAACACTGTAGCCATATCTGCTCGAATGATCTTTTGTAGAGAACATTTCCAACCAGGGCGTAAGACATAGCCCTCCTTGTGATGTAGTGCGCCTCAGACTTGTCTTCTGGGAACTTTCTAGTATGCAAATATTCTATTAAGGGCTTGCGCCAATCTTTGTTGATGTCTGCAACTGTATTTATTGCTTCTTCTTTTCCAAGCTTGTGTAGAGTTTTGAAGTCATTTCAAGACAAGGCTCGTCTTCCTTGCACCGTGACTTTAATGGAATCCTCTAGGGGACATGCCATTTCCTTAGCAAGTTTTGCTAGAGCGTTGGCATGGGCATTATTTTCCTGTGGAATCCGATAGAAAGTCACCTCAGGAATCTGCTCCAGAAGCTTCATCGTGTACCGATGGTACTCTGCTAATCTTGGTTTCAAAATTTTGTATTGTCCGGCAACCTGCTGGATGACAAGTTGAGAGTCACCATAAATGTCAATGTTTGTTATATCCATTGAGATTTCCAATTCTAATCTGGTGATTAAAGCTTCATATTCTACTTCATTATTGGTGCACAACTTTATCAGGTGGTATGAGAACCTCAACATACCCTTATATGGCGTAATAAAGATCAATGCCTTGCCTGGTATAACTGTGTCTGATCCTTTTTTTTTCCTGGCTGACGAAGTGCCATCGAAGTACATTTCCTAGCATTGCACACTATAAAATTCCATTTGTAGTATTAGCTCGTCTAGTAACTCGTCATTGAGAGAGGACCCAACTGGCAGTGCGTGTGTAGTTAGGGAAGCTGCTGTATCTGTCCCTTGATGGCCATAGGGGCACAAAAGTTATATCAAATTGTAATAAGATCATTGATCATCTTACCAAATGTCCGGAGAGTGTTGGTTAGGTCATCAGATATTTAAATGGATTAACTTTTGAGTTTAGGGTAATCTTATGAGAAAGCATGTAATGTCT
>NW_018251872.1:213427-215981 GCF_001263595.1 Phalaenopsis equestris | reverse complement strand
TGGCAGTTACTAGATGAGTAAAATTAGTTTTCATGGTTGTAACCACCATGGACGAAAATTAGCATGAAAGGATGCATCTCTCGGGCAAATTCATCGAATCAAGACACATTTTGAAGAGATCCCAAGGCACCTCTTGGAATACTATAAAAGAAAGAAGAAAGGACTTAGAAAAGAGTTCTGAAAATATTGGCAAGTTTTGAAAGTTCTTCTCTGAGACTTAGTTCGGTGAGATTTTCAGGAACCACTTTTTATTTACTTTATCCTTTTTGTTATTTTTTTTTGATTTATTGTAAAAGAGAAGAGATTCAAAGAAACTTCAAGAGTTTGGTGGAGGACTTGAGATAACTTTTTATCTTTTTGTTTTAGACTACTTTTGGTTTTAAGTGAGACTTGTTGTTGGTTTGACAATGATTTCTTCTTTTAAACTAAAGTGTGGTTTTATTTTCTCAATGGATTCTGAGTAATTTTCTGTATATTTCTTCTTAAAATGATATGTAATTAAGTTTTGGTCGTTGTGGAGAGTATTGATCTTTAATGTTGGAAGAAGTTGTAATGATTTAAATCCATGCACTTCATTTACTTCTTGATTTGGCCAATCCAGATGTTAAAATTTGTTGTGAGAACATATAAGAACCAGGCTGGTATTGTCTCAGTAAACAATTGGAAAGAATCACTTGAGGTTGTATAAATGAGAATGTAGTTCATATGATTGAGTGCAAATAAATAGAGAAATATTCATTGATGGGTGGAGAGTTAGAGGACATTAAAGTGACAGGTTAAAGCCCCCAACTTGGTTTATTGTTTTAGGTTATCATACGAGAATTTTAGCACCCAGGTGGAGGGAATCAAGGGATCACTAGAGTGAGAGCTAGTATCTTCCTTGACTAGCCAGTCTTCAGAACTATTCAAACTTTAAATTAACCCATGTTCTTTATAACATCTCTAGTAAGGGTAAATAATATTATTGCTCCTATTTGACACAACACAATTTGCATACTTCCATAATATAATTCCTATACTTATTACTGATTCATGATAAGAAGTAAGATATTTTCATATTAAGTACTTTTCTTCTACAAAAAATTTAGTTATATTTTTACTGTTTCGTTAAAATATCAAAAATACCAAAAATATTCAAATTTTAAATTCTTACAAAAATTGTTTTTTGTTTAAGTATTTATCTTTTTCAAAATAGAAAAACTTTCTAAAAAGTGCATATTACATAATCTTCCCTGTGGGTTTGATATTTAGGTCATAATAAAAAATTCCTATATTACTTGATAATGATACGTATACTTGTGTTGTATCCCAATATAAATATATATAAATTAAAAAATTAAATTCAACTTTAGCAACAATCTTATTTAGATGTTCACCCAAATCAGCTACTTCAATCATCTGCAAATGGTGAGTGTTAATATCATTGCAAGCATGTAAAGTACCATTAGCTTTCTGACTATCATTAGCCTCACAAGCGTGTGTGGCTTCTTTATCTAGAGGTTGTAAAGCATGAATGACATTTTCAATATCAAAATTTTTAGCAACATCAACCCCTGGTTCAAAAGGGGCTTCAGAAGGTTCAACATTAAAATTGGTAGCAAAAGGGCCTTTATGAGTGTTTTTAAGCTTTGGATTTAATCAAAAACATGAAGTGGTTTGGTGCCCAAACATAGAACAATGTGTGCAATAGAGCGAGTGCCTCTCTAATTCAACATATTGCCAGTAACATTAGTGTTGCGACACTATCCATACTTCATTGCAAAAAGGTAGTATAATATCCCTTTCAACAAATATATGTGCTTCTGATGGTCTAGATAAAGTCTAGATAAAGTAAAGATAAAGTAAAAGTGGCATGATCCATTTTCAAAGGCTTGTCGTAAGCAGCAAGAAGTGAAAAGAGAATTTCGTGATTGAACAAATGAAGTTTAAGCCAAGGAAAATTTATCCATACTGGTATGATAGGCAACTCAACTTTAGGATCAAAATTAATAGACCATATTCTAAATTTCATCATACTATTCTCTATCCCAAGTAACTTTTAGCAAAAAGATGAGTATAATCTTCATCATTTGCTAATTGTATGAAAATATGCCTCCCATCTATGATACCAATCTTCCACCAACCCTTAAGCTTTAACATTTCAAACTCTCTCCTAATCAGTTTGATTTTAGGATTCCATAAGTTAATTGACCAATGAGAGCCAATCAACAGGAAGAAGCAAGTATGGTAGTTTCATCCTCGCAAACGAATAACTCTAATTTTCCATTTTTTCCCCAATTTCTTGGTAGAAGAGTAATCTCCACCAACAACAAGGGTATCATGAAATCTTTGCGAGAAAAATTCGGTGGAGGGGAGGGGGCGAACCACCACCTCCATCTAATACAACATCAACAAAAGAACGTGTGACTGGAGGCATGAAAAACAACACTAAATAAGACAAAAAGTAGAGTAGATAAGATCTCACCAAGCGAAATCTCCATGAATACCTCCATGAATGCCAAACCCTAGCAGAGCAAACACGTCTCTCCATTATATATATATATATATATATATA
>NW_018251872.1:207573-212497 GCF_001263595.1 Phalaenopsis equestris | reverse complement strand
AATTTGGCATCTAACCATTCCATCCAACACCCCAAAAAGTATTGCCAGCTGACTTTCAGAGTGTCAATATTCAGCTATTTTAGTATACCAGACTAGACCCCTTGAGAGAAGCTACAAGAGAAGAACAAATGATCCAGACTTTCTTTAGCTTTACTGCACAGCTGACAACAAGAGTGTCCCTTAAGCCCTTTCAACTTCAAAATGTCATCAGTAGGAAGTAAGGATTTCTATAGCCTCCAACATAAAAAGGACATGGAAGGTGTTAACAACTTCCCCAAATTAATTTACCCCACTTGACAGGTTGTCATTCAAATAGCTGTTGGTAGATGAAGGCAGACAATGTTTTTGAGGGAGCTTGTTTAGTAATGAGTCTATCTTTCTGCCTATGAATGATTTTTGTTTGCTTAACCCAATGTAATTGTTCTTTAGTTAGGATAGCATCCAAGAAATTGCAGTTTCACTGATTATCAATCCAAAATTCCTTCACTTTTGTCATTGAGTTAGGATTGCAGTTGTGAAGTCTCTCCCCATTCCATACTCAATTATCAAGCCAAAAATTAACTTGGCCTTCACAAAGCTCCCAGATAAACAGATCCTCAGCTTTATTTCTAATTTCCAGAAGCTTAGTCCACAACCTGGAATCACCCATCTTCTTTTGAGCCATAGTAGGATGAACTGTCCTACAATGCTTCCCCTTCATGAACATAGCCCAAAGACTATGTTGTGCTCTGAACTTTATCCATAGTTTGCATAGGTTGATGGTACTGAGATGCTGAAAATCTTTAATGCCTAAACCACCTGCACTTTGGGGTTTACATAGTTTGTTCCAAGCTAACCAATGGAATTGTTTTTTTTTGTCCAGCCCACAAAAATTTGTTGAAAATTCTGCCCAGCCTTATCTTAGTTCCTGTCTTCATGATAAACATTTGAAGAGCATAGGATGGAATGGAAGTTAGGATGATTTTAAGGATGGTGAGTCTACCTCCATTTGAGAGGAAGTGATTAGTCCAACATTGCAACTTTTTCTGAATTTGGTCAATAACCCCATTAAATTGTGTTTTCTTGGTTCTCCCTTTGTTTAATTGGACACCAAGATAGTTGATTGGTAGAGAAGCTTTGTTGAAGCCAGTGTACTGAGCAATCCATTGCTTAATCTGTGGAAGAGTGTTTAAGCTAGTAAAGAGTTGACATTTTTGTTTATTAAGATGCATACCAGAGGTGATTTTGAAGTGTGTAAGTCCTTGGTAAAGAGTCCGCATAAAAGTTTTGGTAACCTTGGAGAAAATGATAATATCATCAGCATAAGACAGATGAATCACCCCAATGTTAGATCTATGCTGATATGTCAGGTGAGGAGAAGAGGCAAAAATTTGATTTAAAAGTCTAGAAAGATAACCCATAGCAAGAATGAAGATAGTAGGAGACAGTGGATCTCCTTGTTTAATTCTCCTTGAGGTAGTGAAGAACCCATGGCTTTTACCATTGATTAAGATGGAGTGATTGTTAATACAAAGCCACCTTCTTACCAAGATTATAAAGGCCCCAAAGAAACCCCTAGCATTTAAAGTGTCCAAGATAAAATTCCAATTTATAGTATCATAAGCTTTCTGGATATCCAATTTCAGAATGAGATTGCTGCCTCTACACTTACTGTCAAGGTCCAGCAATAACTGTTGCGCCAAGAGAATATTATCAGAGATTTGTCTCCCTTTCACAAATGCTAACTGGTTATTACAGATAAGTTGTTGGAATAAGTCAGATAAGTTGTTGGAGGTGAGGTTGGAGCCTGTTGTTAATAACCTTGCTGATAACTTTAGACAAGACATTTGTTAGACTGATAGGTTTGAAATCACCCCACCCAATCCTACTAGAATTTTTGGGAATCAAATTTATAGTGGAAGCAGTGAAGTAATTAGGGAGATCCATACCTTTAAAGAAGCTTTGTACAGCATCAACCACCTCCCCACTTATGATATTCCATGTAGTCTTATAGAGCTTGGCAGTAAAACCATCTGGGCCAGCCAACTTTTAGTCATCAATAGAGTCCAGTGCTGCTTTAATTTCCCCTTCCATAGGAATCTAAACAAGGTCCAAGCTTTGAACATAATCAATGCACTTAGAGAAAAGTTCCACCTTGATAGGAGCTCTCTCAGTGGACTGATCCATAAAGATATTCCGAAAATAATTAAATGCATTAATGGCAATGTCCTCAGCATCAGTTACTACCTTACCATTAGAATAATGTATGGAAATGATCATGTTATTCTTCATTCGAAATTAATACAAGCATGACAATAGCTTGTGTTTCTATCTCCATCAATAAATCTTGTGACTGCTGCTTTTTGTTTCAGAAAACATTCAATATAATTTGTTCACATTAACAGTTCTTCACTGGCTTTGTGCAGATCAACTTCAGAATTCAAGCCCATTTGGAAATTCTTTTCCATTCTGATAACATTACTTTGGTCAGCGGTAAAGTTATCATTAATATTGCCAAATGTTTCTCAATTCCACTTCTTGAGATGAGCAGCCACCTTTTTCTGCAGGATCCATAGTTTTACCCAGGGATTAGAATTCCCTTCAGCCCTCCAAACCTTATAAACTTCTTCAACAAACTGAGGGTGAAGAGTCCACATGTTTTGGAATCTGAAAGGAGCATTTTTGGGCTTTTCAGCATTTTGGATAGTACATAACAGTGGTCTATGGTCAGAACCTGCCATAGCCAAATGAGTAATGATAGTGCAAGGGAAGGTCTGAACCCATATAGAGTTTCCCATCATTCTATCCAGCCTCTCCCACATGGCACCTCTTCTCCAAGTGAAGTCTGGCCCAAGTGAATCCAAGTGAAGTCTGGCCCTTGGTACCCCAAATCAAACAACTCAGACTCAGAGAGAAAGTCATTGAATCTGTTTATTGAAGAGACAGTGGGTGGTCTGCCACCTTCTCTTTCACCAAGAGAGGAAAGACAGTTTAAGTCACCCCCCAAAATCCAAAAAATGTATACAGCTTGTCCAATCAGAATAAACTCATTCCATTTGGTGGCTTGGTTGCTGGCAAGGATACTGGCATAAATGAAAGTGGCATAGCCAACTTGAGCTCAAATATAGAATTGTATGTGAATAAACTGAAATAAACTATGTGAATAAACTGAGAATGATCTATCAAAACAGACCAATGTAATTCAACTCTAGCAAAAAACCAAATTTTATTATTGGAGTAAGAAAAATGATCAAATTGAGGGAACTTATTTTGAATTTTCGGGGAATTTTTAGTAACTAAAGGTTCAAGAATGGAAAAACACCAAACTTTATGGAATCTCACTAGATTTTCTAATCTTTTGAGAGAGTATGGGTGAGCAATACCCCTAATGTTCCAAACAAGAAACTTAATCATTGAGAGAAGGTCCTCCCTTTCTCCCTAGTCCTTGGATGATGATCCAATGTAGTTGGGCCCTCTAAAGGTTGTTTAAATTCTAACTTGCCTTTTTTCTTTTTATTGCTTCTTTGAACTTGCCAGTCTTCAGTTAAGACATCAGTCAAACTGTCAATTCTCTAGTCTTCAACTCTAATTGGATTAATACTGATTAAGCTGTCATCAAGCATAATATTTCCCTTCAAATTTCTGTTAATGTCAATGTCTTCCTCTTGCTCCACAACACTACTATTGAGTTTAACCCCAATAGTATTTTCAACAGCAGTAGCAGTTTCAACAGCTGCCACTACCATTTCATATGTTTCTACTGGCCTAGAAACATTTCTGACCCCAACAGTTTTTCTTTTAGATGGAGGGTGTAGTCTATAACACCTTTCCACATTATGACCAAACATTTTACAATGTTGACAATAAACTGGCTTTTGTTCCATTACTATTTGCTGCCAAAATCCTTCTTCAGAAGTACCAATCCACACCCTTTCTATATCAGGCAGGGAGATGTCCCTTTCAACCAAAACTCTAGCAGCAGCAGGTCTAGCCATATTAAAGGTAGGGGCATCAATTTTCAGTGGGTAGCCAAGCACCCTACTGATGCTGAAAAGAACATTCTGATGGAAGTACTGAATGGGTAGGTTGGGGAATTTGAATGAAATAGGAACAACATGGGGTTCCTTTGAGGGATCAAATTCAGGTGTCCACTTCATTAACTTCATTGGAACACCATTAAAAATTAAAGTTTTTTTGGCAAAAACCCTTGCATAGTTCTCTTCATTAAATAATGAAATTAGCAGGTGCCTTCCATCAATTAGACCCAGCCTCCAAGCACCTATTAATTTAAAATCCCCAAAGAATTTCCTTACCAAATCCATTTTAGGGTGGCCAAACTGGAATTTTCCAACTAGAGTGAATTTAACTGTTTCATTGAGGTGATTAATTTCCTGAGGGGAGAGGATAATTGCAGGTTCCCCATCCTTTACTCCTAAAGGATTAACAAAGGGGAAAACACCCCTTCCAGCAGCAGCATCATGTAAACAGTGAGGGAAAACCAGATGTTCAAAGGATTTAGGCACTTACAAGCCACTACCCACAACTTTAACAAAGGTAGCCTTGGTCCATTAAGCATTGATATCCACATCAATGGGGTAGGCCATTGAGGACATCAAGATCAAAGACAAAGGAAGGGAGAGAGGAAAGAGAGAAAAACCCCCAAACAACAGAGACCAAAAACAAACAGAAGAGAGAAGCAAAATCAGAGCCTAAAAAAGTATCAATCATAACTGAGAACCAGGAAAACCAACAAGGAAAGGGAAGCCCCCGAAAAAAAACAGTAGCTAATAGCAACTTTATCAATGGAACAGTAACACAAATTTGAAACAAAAACTTCCCGGGCAATTAAATTATATGTAATTAAATTAAGCAAAAATAAGCAAAATCTTCATGAATACTGCCATGAATGTCAAACCCTAGCAGAGCAAACTTGTCTCTCAATTAT
>NW_018251872.1:206401-207470 GCF_001263595.1 Phalaenopsis equestris | reverse complement strand
TATATATATATATATATATATATACAATACATATATATATATATACATAGAGCTGGCGGCTGGTAAGCTTGCTATGCTAGTGCTTTTGGGGAGATGAAGCTGTTGGTGGTCTCTGTGGGTGCTGGGAAGGTGTTGTGCTGGGCTTGTCACTAGTTTGGGAGTCTTCCTTGTGGTCTTCTCCTCTTGGCTTTCGTAAACTCTCTTTTCTCCCTTTTGTTTTACTATTCCATTGTGCTGGTGTTCCTCTTCTCTGGTTTTTATGCTAGCCTCCTGATTTCTGTCCTGCTTTCTTTTTCTCTACTCAAAAGTTTCTGAGTTTTTCTTTGTGGCTGGTGTTATGGCTACCCCCATTGATGTTCACACTGATTCCAGTTGGACTAAGGCTACTTATGCAGGGATTTTTGGAAAAGCTAATGACACTCTGCAAGATCCTACAAATTTAATTTTCCCTCAGGAATATCATAATGCTGCTGCTGACAAAGGAATTTGCCCTTGCATTCACCCCCTTGGCTTCAAAGATGGAGAAACTGCAGTCTACTTCTCTGCAGCTGAAATTGCTTCACTGAATGAAGAAGTCAGATTCACTCTTGTTGGAAAACTCCATTTGGGTCATCCCAAAATGGACCTTGTTAGAAGCTTCTTTGATTCTCTAAATTTCATTGGACAATGGAAGCTTGGTTTGATAGATGGCAGACATCTTCTTATCCAACTCTCAATGGAACTAGATTATGCTAGGCTATTTGCTAAACAAGCTGTTTCTATAGCAGGCAATACAATGAAAATCTAGAAATGGACTAGAGATTTTGACCTAACTAAGGAGCCTCTTGTGGTCCCAGTTTGGTTTTGTGGGCCTCTTGTGGTCCCAGTTTGGTTTAAGCTACCTGGTCTTCCATTACCTTACTTCAAGCTTAATGAACTTTTTAATATAGGGAGAGCACTAGATACTCCCCTCAAGGTTGATGCTCCTACTTTCGATAAGGCAAGACCTGCTCTTGCTAGAATTCAGGTGGAAAGAGACATAACCCTCCCTGAGATAAAAAGGATATGGGATATGGATTGGTTCTGATGT
>NW_018251872.1:203737-206146 GCF_001263595.1 Phalaenopsis equestris | reverse complement strand
GGTGATCCTCCTGCCACTTTCCCCTCTGGTGATCCATTGGGGGAATTATCAGAACCCCAAAACAACTTGGAAACTTCTCCAGGTTGTGTGGAGAGGGGAAGATCTAATGAAGTCAGTATTATTACCCCTCCTTCCCCCACACTTGCTGGAAAAGGGAAAAGTGCTCTGAAAAGCCCCTTGATCACTGAGGCTGACACTAGGATTATTGAAGCTGCTACTGTTGATGTGCAGCAGGCCATGGGAGAAGATTGTCAAAGTCAGAAAATAAGGAACAAAAATGTGATGAAAAGTTCCCTGATCAATGAGGCTACTCCTAGCATTGCTGAGGCTGATGTCATTGATTTGCAACAGGCTTTGGAAGAGGATTGGCAAATTCAGAAAACCAGGAAAAAGAAAAAGTAGACTTCTGAGGTGCAGCAACTTCTACAAGGAACAAACTCTCCTAAGAAGGATGGAAAGGCTAAGACTCATTCTGGCTCTACCTCTACATATAATAGAGGAAGAACTAGGTCAAGGTCTCAACCTTCCATTCAATTCTCACCTATCGGTGATTAGTATTCCTCTTTGGAATGCTAAGGATCCCATGATTAATATTTTGTGTTGGAACATTAGAGGAGTGGCTCACCCCTCCTCCCTTCTGAGATTAAAACATCTCATCAAACTACACAAGATTTGGTGCTTTGCAATTCTTGAACCTATGGTCACCAAATATCCTCAAAAAATCATCAACAAGTTTTCCAAGTTTACTTTTTATGCTAATTCCACTAATAAAATATGGCTCTTTCTCAGACCTGAAATTCACTGAGTTTACTTGTTAACCATCATCAATTTCTTCACATTCAGTTTGCTATTGGAGCACAGGTGGGATTTGCATCATTCAACTATGCTAGCAGCCTTCCTAGATACCAACATGAACTGTGGCATGAGCTAATGACTTTGGGACAAAATATTGACTCTTTATGGATTTTGAGGGGTGACTTCAATTGTATCACTTCTCCAACTGAAAAAAGAGGGGATAAAGCCCCTTTACTTTCTCCAATAGCCATATTCAATAACTTCATCAGTGATGCTGGTCTATTTAATCTAGGCTTTCAGGCTTTCAATTAATCTAGGCTTTCAAGGTCCAAAGTTCACTTGGAGAAGAGACACTTTGTGGGAAAGATTGGATAGATTGCTTGGCAACTCCTTATGGTTTCAAACCTTCCCATTATATACTGTCACTCACCTTGCAATGGCTGGATCTAATCACAGACCTATCCTTTTCTCCATACAGAACACTGCTAGACTAACTCCTACACCTTTCAGATTTTAGAATATGTGGACTCTACAACCTGATTTCATTAAGGAAGTGGAAAACAATTGGAATTCTAACATGAATGCAGACCACTGGATCAGATTATGGTTAAAACAAAAGAACTTAGCCTCTTATTTGAAAAAATGGAATTGAAAAAGATTTGGTAGTGTCAATGAACAACTGGAGGCCATCCAACAAGAAGTTCATAGTTTGGAGGAAGGCTTACAAATGGGGATGAACTCTGAATATGAGGTCCACCATGCCAATGAGAGACTCCTTGCAAAAATCAGCTACCATGAATGTTTCTTAAAACAAAAAGCTATTGTCACTAAATTCACTGATGGTGATAGAAATACTAGATACTATCATGCTTGTATCAATCATAGAAGGAAGTGTAACATGATCTTAAACATAACCAATATCAATGGCAGGAAGTTAACCAATGCAGATAATATAGCTTATGATGCAGTCCAACATTTCCAAAAGTTGTTCACCAATGAGCTGGATTTTAGAATCCCAATTGAAACTGAGATGTTCACTAACTGTCAGCAATATGTTCAAAATTTAAATCTCACTAGTACCCCTTTGGAAGATGAGATAAAACAAGCCTTAAATTCCATTGATGGTCTCAAAACTGTTGGGCCTGATGGCTATACATCTACTTTCTATAAAGCCACATGGGATAGGACTAGACAAGACATTATGCTTGCTGTCCAAAATTTCTTTCTTGGTGTGGAGCCCCCTAAATATTTCAGTGCCTCCACCATCACTCAATACCAAAGAACCAAAATAGGAAAACTTGGGGGGATTACAGGCCAATCAGCCTAACCAATGTGATCTCCAAAATAATTAGCAAAATCATTGTGGTTAGGCTGCAACCCCATCTTCATCATCTCATTAGTGACAACCAAGTGGCTTTTATTAAAGGGAGGAATATTACTGACAACATCCTACTGCCCAAGAACTCCTGTTAGATCTTGACAAAATTTGTAGAGGAGGAAATGTCATTTTGAAACTGGACATAAGCAAAGCCTATGATACCAATAACAAGGAATTCATCCTTGATTCTCTTTCTGCTAGAGGCTTCAATGAAGGATTTATAAATTTGATACACA
>NW_018251872.1:203296-203623 GCF_001263595.1 Phalaenopsis equestris | reverse complement strand
GGACTACCTTTCAAGACAATTGAATAAGTTGGTTACTAATTCACCTCATTTGGCTTTCCATCACAGATCTAATATCCTTATAAGCCATTTCACTTTTGCTGATGACATAATTATTTTCTCCAATGCTTCCAAGAATTCTGTCAGGAGGGTATATAAATGTCTTCTCCATATTCAGCATACTTCAGGTATGGCACTCAACAAACAAAAATGTCAATTTATTATTAATAAAAACTCCACACCTCAGCTCATGCACTGGATCTCTGAATACACTGGATTTTTCTATGCCAACCTCCCTATTAAATATGGAATACATCTACTCAAAGGCAT
>NW_018251872.1:202265-203271 GCF_001263595.1 Phalaenopsis equestris | reverse complement strand
AACTAGACAAACACAATTCCAGGAAGTCATTGATCAGATCAAAGCACAACTTGAACATTGGACTAACTCATTCCTCTCTAATGGTGGGAGGATCACTGTTTTAAGGAGTATTCTCACTGCAATGCTTGACCTACAAATGTTCTCCATGAAAAAGGGTACTCAAGACTCTATTGGAAGGATCTTCAATAAATTTCTCTGGTGTGGTCAAAGAAAGCAATTTTACTGGCTCGCTTGGCAGAAATTATGTAAACCTTTGCAAGCTGGTGGGCTGGGCTTCAAAGACTTCCAACACCTGGGTTTCATAAATCTTTGCAAATTATGGATCATATTCAGGTCCCAGGATAGCCTTTGGGCAAGATTTCTAAAAAAGAAATACTGCAGATTTTTGCACCCTACTTTGGTATCCAAAAGGATGGGGGGATTCTGAACTATGGACAAAACTGCTTAAAATTAGAAATAAAGCTGAGGAACTCTTCCTTTGGGAGCTAGGAGATGGACATATCAACTTTTGGTTCGATAACTGGGTCAGCAATGGAGAGAAACTTGAGTGCCTCACCCCCAATCCCAACACTAATTGTCTAGTCAGAGATTATTGGTTTGATAATCAGTGGAACTGCAAACTGCTGAACACTATTTTTTCCAGTGAACATGTGAGGTGGGTTAAGGATACTCCTATCTCGTCCATTTCCAAAGACAAAATAATTACTAAACAGGCTTACTCCCAGAAATTATCAGCCTACATTTACCATCATTTCATTAGATGGAATCAGATGCCTTGGGGTAAAGCCATTTGGGGTAAATTCTTAACTCCCTCTATGTCCTTCTTCTGCTGGAGACTCTGGCATTCCTTACTTCCTACAGATCATATATTAAAGATGAAAGGGCTGAGAGGGCCTTCAATCTGCCCACTTTGCTATGCTGCTGAAGAAACCTTGGATCACCTATTTTTCTCATGTGCCCTCTCAGAAGAAATTTGGTCAGGTTTAATCAAGCTCTTGAATATTAA